>NW_027332001.1:600000-843835 GCF_048418815.1 Hemitrygon akajei
ATTTTTTTTTTTCAAAAGCAGCCTTGGAAATGTTGAATTTGGTCCCTCAGCCAAATTGTTGACACAGTTTGAGAAAAACTGGGCTCCAAGCACTTGTCCTTTCAACACCCACTGGGAAATCCTGCAGACCCAAGCAGGGTCTGGTTATTCCTTCTCGTTAAATACACAGACAACAGGAAAAGGTCATTCAGCCCATCCAGTCCATCCTGTCATTCAATAAGATCCAAGACCAGTGCATCCTTACTCCCGAACACCAGTCCAATCTCCGCTTTGCCCAGACCATTGGCGAAACTTGCAGGTCAACAGTCTGCCAGTGTTTGCCCCCCGCCCCCCCCCCCAAAGTGGAGAATATCTCTGCTTGCCACCATCGGGCTCAGACATTTCCACAGATGAGCCCCTCATGTCCCTTCCCCACTTTCAATGGGCTTCTTCCCATTCCTGCTCATTGAACCCCCACGGGAACAAACATCCTCTCAGACCCCATGCTGTTCACCTCCTCTCACACCACCTTTATCCTCTCAGTAAAATCCCTCACCTACGTCTTTCTGCCAGATCACTTACTCCACGAGAAGCCTGCATCAAGGAGAAGTTTCCGACAGATTATACTTCGGCCGCAGAAGTCATTTCACAAACTCACCCAACTTCCCGTGGAGGGAAAAAGGAAATAATTCAAAAAGCTGGACATCTACTTTGGGATTTGTTCTGCTGTGACGGAAAATTCGAAGCGGGAGCAAGAAATGAATTCAGTGGGGGTAACGCCTTCTCAGCTGGTCTGCCTCTGCTATTGGATGCAACCAGTGATTGACATCACTTCGCACCAATGGGAAGAGTGTAACTCCTCTGTTGACTGTGGGGTGGTGTGGGTGGGTCAGGTAATTTTTACCTCAGCTGGTAAAGTTCAACCGTCTCAGCGCCAGTGTGACGTAAGGAACTGCACACACGATGTCAGCTCCAGGTGTGGGGAACCCACACGTGACATCAGGCATGAGGGGGTACATGTGACGTCACATCCCGATGTGGGGAACCCACACGTGTCATCAGGCATGAGGAGGTACACGTGACGTCACATCCCAATGTGGGGAACCCACACGTGTCATCAGGCATGAGGGGGTACAGAGTGAAGTCAGACCCCGGTGTGGGGAACCCACACGTGACATCAGGCATGTGGCGGTGCACAGTGATGTCACGTGTGGGTGAGAACTTGTTTTCAAAAGCTGTTCAATGGACGTTTTTAATGATTTCAGGGGGACAATGAAGGAAATTTAACAGGCTTCATCACTGAATCTTGTATTGTATGAGATTAAGTCTCCTGCTATCAGCCCAGCGTTGCCATGTTGTTGATGGAGTGGGCATTATGGCCCTTTTCTCGAACTGGGTCACAAAACCCCAAACGCTTCTGGGGAAAACTTTCCAGGGTGGTCTGTTGTGGGGTGCATCAGTCAATGCAGTATCCTGTTGTTTATAATTTCATAAAGAATTGTTTTGCTGATGTAAACTGGAATTGCTAGCAGTGTAAACACAGATTCGTATCAGTTAACAGAAGGCCTCTCATCCCTGCAGTCTTCTGACAATGTGGACCACAGATACTCCTTCCTCTAAGTCAGTGTATCATTCAAACAGCTGATCGCTGAGATGCACTATATTTGTTAGTGTTATGCCGTCGGCCCCCTCCTTTGTGAGAATCTCAAGAACCCTAGTCAAAGGGGGGTCAACTGACCCAAAAAGAGAGAGAGAGACCATGTTCTCCCAAGAAGCAGAATAAAGGTGACCTTGCCTATTGTATCATGGAGACCACGTGAAAAGCCCTCGGGCAAAGTGGGCTGGTTGAGAGAGAGATCGCATTACCTGCAACTTGATTGACACCTGCGATCCCGTGAAGAAGTATAAAGGCGGGTCTGAGGGGGGGGGGGGACCCTCAGACGCACCCAGGAGACACCAAGGAAACACGATATCGATTCCCGTGGGAGCGGGACGCCATTTTGAAGGAAGCCACGTGTGTTAGATTCCGAATTTGAATCTGTGGCTAGAACCAACGAAAGACTGCTTTTAAATAACAACGGGGAATTCTGCTCCCCTGATTCCAAGGATTTGCTCTGCCAAGACGACGGGCAAGTGTTTATCTTTTGTAAATCATCTCTTTCTCTCTACAACGTGAAAACCCCAGCGGTTCCCAAAAAGGAAAAGCCTGCAAACTTCTGAGTGACTCTTTATATTTCCATTGGACTCAGTATTACCCCTAGACAACTGTAGAGCTTATTTCTGATTGATTATGGTTACACCGGTGTTTTAGATTGAGTTTTGACGATCTGAATGTTTTGTATTAACCATACGTGTGCCCTTTTTGGAATAAAACGCTTGAAAATAGTAGCATCCGACTCAGCTGGTCCATCTATCTTTGCTGCTAAGTTACCTGGTTACGGGGTTTTGTAACATTAGTCAGTGAAGTTCCCACAGATATAGTTCGATGGATTTGTTGGGGAGTTCAGGGATGTCACAGTGAAATAACGGTCAGCCAAACCCTCTGTTCTGTACCTCTGACCTCCGGAGGTTCCACAGGGACCTCCTGCAAATCGCAGCATAGTGCCAATTCCAGCTGATGTCGGTAGTATTCCTGTTCAGGAGGGGGTGAGGAAGGGGGCTGATCACGGGTTTGTGTAAATTGAGTGTTAGTATGTGTTGAATGTATGTGTTGGGGAGCACTTCGGGTCCAGTGATCACAATACCATTACTTTCAATATAATTATTGAGAAGGATAGGACTGGACCCAGGGTTGAGATTTTTGATTGAAGAAAGGCTAACTTTGAGAAGATGCAAAAGGATTTAGAAGGAGTGGATTGGGACAATTTGTTTTATGGGAAAGATGTAATAGAGAAATGGAAGTCATTAAAAGGTGAAAATTTGAGGGTCCCTTTCTGTTCCTGCTAGGTTGAAAGGAATGGTTAAAAGTTTGAGAGCACCTTGGTTTTCAAGGGATATTGGAAACTTGGTTCGGAAAAAGAGGGAGATCTACAATAAATATAGGCAGCATGGAGTAAATGAGGTGCTCGAGGAATATAAAGAATGTAAAAAGAATTTTAAGAAAGAAATTAGAAAAGCTAAAAGAAGATGCGAGGTTGTTTTGGCAAGTAAGGTGAAAATAAATCCGAAGGGTTTCTACAGTTATATTAATAGCAAAAGGATAGTGAGGGATAAAATTGGTCCCTTAGAGAATCAGAGTGGACAGCTATGTGTGGAGCCGAAAGAGATGGGGTAGATTTTGAACAATTTATTTTCTTCGGTATTCACTAAGGAGAAGGATATTGAATTGTGTAAGGTAAGGGAAACAAGTAGGGAAGTTATGGAAACTATGACCATTAAAGAGGAGGAATTACAGGCGCTTTTAAGGAATATAGAAGTGGATAAATTTCTAGGTCCAGACAGGATATTCCCTAGGACATTGAGGAAAGTTAGTGTAGAAATAGCAGGGGCTCTGACAGAAATATTTCAAATGTCATTAGAAACGGGGATGGTGCCGGAGGATTGGCATATTGCCCATGTGGTTCCATTGTTTAAGAAGGGTTCTAAGAGAAAACCTAGCAATTATAGGCCTGTCAGTTTGACGTCAGTGGTGGGTAAATTAATGGAAAGTATTCTTAGAGATGGTATATATAATTCTCTGGATAGACAGGGTCTGATTAGGAATAGTCAGCATGGATTTGTGCGTGGAAAGTCATGTTTGACAGCTCTTATGGAATTTTTTGAAGCGGTTACGAGGAAAGTTGACCATGGTAAACCAGTGGATGTTGTCTATATGAACTTCTGTAAGGCCTTTGACAAGGTTCCGCACGGAAGGTTAGTTAGGAAGGTTCAATCGTTAGGTATTGATATTGAAGTAGTAAAATGGATTCAACAGTGGCTGGATGGGAGATGCATGAGAGTAGTGGTGGATAACTGTTTGTCAGGTTGGAGGCCGGTGTCTAGTGGTGTGCCTCAGGGATCTGTATTGGGTAAAATGTTGTTTGTCATATACATTAATGATCTGGATGATGGGGTGCTAAATTGGATTTATAAGTATGCAGATGATACTAATGTAGGTGGCGTTGTGGATAATGAAGTAGGTTTTCAAAGCTTGCGGAGAGATTTAGGCCAGTCAGAGGAGTAGGCTGAATGATGGCAGATGGAGTTTAATGCTGATAAGCGTGAGGTACTACATTTTGGTAGGAATAATCCAAATAGGACATACATGGTAAATGGTAGGGCATTGAAGAATGCAGTAGAAAAGAGTGATCTAGGAATAATGGTGCATAGTTCGCTGAAGGTGGAATCTCATGTGGATAGGGTGGTGAAGAAAGCTTTTTGTATGCTGGCCTTTATAAATCAGAGCATTGAGTATAGGAGTTGGGATGTAATGTTAAAATTGTACAAGGCATTGGTAAGGCCAAATTTGGAGTATTGTGTACAGTTCTGGTCAGCGAATTATAGGAAAGATTTCAACAAAATAGAGAGAGTACAGAGAAGATTAACTAGAATGTTACCTGGGTTTCAGCACCTAAGTTACAGGGAAAGGTTGAACAAGTTAGGTCTTTACTGTTTGGAGCATAGAAGGTTGAGGGGGACTTGTTAGAGGTATTTAAAATTATGAGGGGGATAGATCGAATTGACGTGGATAGGCTTTTTTCCGTTGAAAGTAGGGGAGATTCAAACAAGATGACATGAGTTGAGAGTTAGGGGGCAAAAGTTTAAGGGTAACATGAGGGGGAATTTCTTTATTCAGAGAGTGGTAGCTGTGTGGAATGAGCCAGTAGAAGTGGTAGAAGCAGGTTCGGTATTGTCATTTAAAGTAAAATTGGATAGGTATATGGACAGGAAAGGAATGGAGGGTTATGGGCTGGGTGCAGGCCAGTGGGACTAGGTAAGAGTAGGCATTTGGCATGGACTAGAAGGGCCGAGATGGCCTGTTTCGGTGCTGTAATTGTTATATTGTTTTATGTCATATGTTATATATTATATTATATTATATGTTATATGTTATATGGTTAGTTGCCATGGAAGTGGGCGGGTCCGAGCCAGACAGCTGGAGAGTCCAGCTGTCTGCTCTTGCAGATCCGTATTTAGTTTCGTTCCCAAGACGAGACTGTGGGATCAATTAGTTGTGGTTCCCCAAGCTGGAATGGAGGATGTGGGTGATGTGGATCAGTTTACGTGTGTGGGTGTGGGGTAAATGGTGGAAATGGTATGGGGCCATTAGTGGGATGGAGGGAGGGAGGGGATGTGGGTTATCAGACACAGCATAACATGGGAGGATGGGTCCCAGGAAAAATTGAGTCATAAAGAAGGGATGAGTTGGTCCATTGAATCAGACAGGATCAGACCTTTCAGGAAGCAACAGTTCCCTTTGCATGTTAATTACTGACTAATCTTCCTGAACGTTGTGTTTGTGACAGAGCCCCAGTGTCTGGGAACAGCTAAATGGCAGGACGCAGAGGGTGATGGGGAGGGGCTGTTTTTTGGACTCCAGGCCAGTGCTTCGTGATGTTCCTCATGGTTATACTTGTCATCTACATCAATCATTTGGTTGGGAATATATAGGGTATAGGTAGTAAGTTTGAACATGGAACATAGAAACCAACAGCACATTACAGGTCTTTTGGCTCACAATGTTCTGCTGACTATGTAACCTGCTCTAGAAACTATCTAGAATTACCCAACTGCATAACACTATTTTTCTGAGCTCCATGTACCTATCTAAGAGTCTCTTAAAATACCCTGTTGTAACTGCCTCCACCACCGTCGCCAGCAATGCATTACAGACCCACCACTCTGTGTGGAAAAATTCCCCTGACATTCCCCCTCTACCTTCCTCCAAGCACCTTAAAACTATACCCCCCTTTGTCAGTCATTTCAGCCCTGGGAAAAAAGCCTCTGGCTATCCACATGGTCAATGCCTCTCATCATTTTACACTCCTCAATCAGGTGACCTCTCATTCTCCACCACTCCAAGGAGAAAAGGCCAGGAAAGTTTGTAGCAGGTATGTTTAAAGAATTACTTTTTTTGAACAATATTAATTATAAACTCTCCACTTTGTTTCCATCTCCCCACTCAAAAGTGACGAAAAGCTACTTCACAAGACGCAAGACCTTGAAATGAGCAAATACTGAGGGAATGTGAGTGACCTTAAAGAGCTGGGATACTGACAGAACATTGCCAGAGCTGAAGTGATTGTAACTGGGTCTGACAGAGGAATAACTGGTACTTCTGGGCACATTCAGTCTCAACCCAACTATTTCCTACCTTTCTTTGTGCAGGTATGTAATGTCTAAAGGACCAGTGTTTGAGTAAATGAGACTCACCAAACTTTCTCCTGACTGAATCAATGGAAACTCTGAGTCTGAAGGGTTCTCTCCAGTTGATGGTCTCAGTCCTCGGACTGGTTCACTTGTTGATCTTTCCTCGTCCTCAGTTCTGGTTTGCTTCCAGTTGTGGGCTTTTCTTCCAGTAAATCTCTCACCGCAGATCTAGCTTTAACATGAAAAATAATAAAGCATGTTAACAACACAAAGGAGAACAAAACATTACTGCTCAATGTTCCTGAAAATAAAACTCACTGAAATTTAAACATTAAGACAAATATAATGATCTGAGTGAACAAATCTGTATTTGTTCCTCACACGTCACAAAACAATAGGGGATAAGAAGGAGCCATCATTCAGTCAGGAACAGAATTAGGTAATTTGATCCATCTGGTCTGCCCCACCATTCAACCATGGCTGATTTCATTCCAACACCATATTCCTGCCTTCCTCCTGTAACCCTGAAGCTACTAGGAACAAACACGAATATATTAACCTCTGCCATAAATATACCCCAATAACAGCTTCATCCACCCTCGGTGGCAACAAATTCCACAGATCAGTCACCCTTTACTTGATATTCTCCTCATCTCAATTTTAAAGGGAAGCTTCTTTATTCTGAGACTGTGTTCTCAGATCCCAGACTCTCCGTCTAATGGAAACATCCTCTCCATGTCCATTGTATCCAGGCTCTTCAGCATTCAGTAGGTTACCTTAAACAAGCACAACCACCACTCCCACTGTCCTTCTGAACTCCATTGAGCACAGGTCCAGGACCATTGCCTAACAGACAGGTGACAGTGAGGGAAAATGTCTAAACACGCTTTGAACACTGAACCTCTGGGTCCAATTCTTCTGCTGCAAACATTTAATGACCTCCTCTCCATTTGAGGGATGGTATAGGAACTCATTCTCTCCTCAGATTAGCACTCATTGCCTCCAAAGGAACTCCAGAATCTAACATCTGAGACCAGACCATAAACACTCGCTCAACACCTCATGAACCCGAGCAGCTCGATCCCCACATCCATTTCACCAGGGTCAAAATGTGTGATAGGGTCACACAGCTGAACGTGTCACTTACCGACACCAGAATCCTCACTCATCGTCCCCACATCAGGGATTTCCCCACAACCAATGTCCAGCAACCTGAGACTTCTGATTCATTGTGGGAGGAGGAACATTCAGCCCCAGCTACAGAGGTACTGACCTGGTCAAATCCCAAATACTGACAGTTCCATATTCCAGGAGTCTACATACCGGGATTACAGTCCAAGCACCAATTTCCCAGGACACCCTTGCTGCTGATAACATGCTGTAGTGTGTCGGCCATTCAGAGTTCAAAAACTAACACTCCTACATCAACCTGTGGCAGAATGGGAACCTGATAATCCTCTGACTGGAGCAGATATTGGGCTGGAAAACGGCGTGGGTCACCAGCAGGCAGGGATACGTTTCACATTGTCTCCAACAGCTAAATTGAAAGCACTTTATCATTGTCCGATTGTTAAATGAGATTTTGCCCAACACAATTGGCTGTCACATTTCCTGTAGGCTAACAGGAATAACAGGCTTTTCATTTCAAATTGAAATTAAATGCTGGAAACTCGGTACATCAGATTGGATCTGTGGAAAGAGAAACTGTGGAAGACTCATTATCAGAACTGATGCTGCCCGATTTGCTGAACGGTTCCAGCATTTTCTCTTTTGACTTTAAATGATGCACAACCATTGACTGATTACAAGATATTTGTGACGGACTGAACAAAGTTGCACAAATTTAAGTCCCACATTCATTAGTTTTCTCTGCATTCCAACACAGGGTTAATACAGTCGACACAGTGAAAGCTCACAACATCCTCCCCACCCCACTATCAGTCTGTTCCATCTGCTCCCGAGGCCACTAACTCTCAATGAGGGGAAATGACCAGAGAGCGATAAAATTGTGCACCACTCCCTGCAGATCCCGACAACAGGAAAATTGCCTCTCCAAACATGACCAAAACAGGAAATATCGGACTCAACTGTAAACACTGAGAGTTTCCGTCTAACACAGCGGCCATTTGATAACTTTGAAACTAAAATTGTAGTGACTGTCTTTATCCTTCCACATTCTGCATTAGATAAATCCTCTGGTAGTTCCAGGTAACAAACACTGATTTCAGAAATAACTCCGTGAGGCAAAAGACTTCACAATGAAGGCAACGGTAGACGAGAGATTGTCGATAATTATCATCGAGGTGGTGGGATGCAGGCTGGACAGAGGTTGAACAAGATGGACAGGGATTAAACAGATGGAACGGGTGGGAGAAGGGATCAAGGACGATCTCTGATGGCCCTCCAGCAATACACAGATACAGAATTAACAGTACATACTACTATGTAATAAAATGACAAAGATAGAGCAACAGGAACTTTGGCATTTACACTTCTCCCCGAAACAACTTTTATCAACACATCATAGGAAGTATCCCCAGGTTCGATGTGAAGGTCTCACAACCCGGTAGGTTTTGTCCAGGAAGCGGGGTGAGACCGCGAGTTCGGGGAAGTTAACGGGACTCACTGCCCAGCATCGGTCGGGACCGGACTCAATACTCACCGCATGGATCTTGTCGGTTCCGCTCCGCAGAGAATGATCCGACCTCCCGGCTCCCCGCCCGAGGGGGCGAGGACCCTCTCCCGATCCGGATCGCGTACAATCCGCCGCTCCGGACTCGCTTCAACACAAAGAAAAAAAATCACTGCCCAGCCCGGGAATGTGAGCATGCGCAGTGTGCTTAATGCGTCATCAGAGCGTGGGCGGGGCCTCGGAGACAAACCCGCAGATGCTGCCGATTCAAGTCGTCACTTTTATTGTCATTTCGACCACAACTGCTGGTACAGTACACAGTAAAAATGAGACAACGTGTTTTTTTTTTTCAGGACCATGGTGTTACATGACACAGTACAAAAACTGGACTGAACCACATAAACAATAACACAGAAAAGAAAAAAAACTACACCAGACCACAGACCTATCCAGGACTGCATAAAGTGCACAAAACAGTGCAGGCATTACAATAAATAATAAACAAGACAATAGGGCAGTAAGGTGACTGTCCAGGCTCTGGATATTGAGGAGTCTGATAGCTTGCGGGAAGAAACTGTTACATAGTCTGGTCGTGAGAGCCCGAATGCTTCGGAGCCTTTTCCCAGACTGCAGGAGGGAGAAGAGATTGTATGACGGGTGCATAGGGTCCTTCATAATGCTGTTTGCTTTGCGGATACCGCGTGTAGGGTAAATGTCCGTGATGGCGGGAAGAGAGGCCCCGATGATCTTCTCAGCTGACCTCACTACCCGCTACAGGGTCTAGCGATCCGTGATGGTGCAATTTCCGTACCAGGCAGTGATGCAGCTGCTCAGGATGCTCTCAATACAACCTCTGTAGAATGTGATGTGGATGGAAGGGAAGGGTGGGAGATGGACTTGCCTAAGCCTTTGCAGAAAGTAGAGACGCTGCTGGGCTTCCTTTGCTACGGAGCTGGTGTTGAGGGGCCAGGTGAGATTCTCCGCCAGGTGAACACCAAGAAATTTGGTGCTCTTTACGATCTCTACCGACGAGCCGTCGATGTTCAGCGGGGAGTGCTCGCTCCGTGTCCTCCTGAAGTCAACAACCATCTCTTTTGTTTTGTTCACATTAAGAGACAGGTTGTTGGCTCTGCACCAGTCCGTTAGCCGCTGCACCTCCGCTTTGTAAGCTGACTCATCGTTCTTGCTAATGAGACCCACCACGGTCGTGTCATCGGCGAACTTGATATATGGTTCGAGCTGTGAGTTGCAGCACAGTCGTGGGTCAGCAGAGTGAACAGCAGTGGACTGAGCACGCAGCCCTGGGGAGACCCCGTGCTCAGTGTGATGGTGTTGGAGATGCTGATCCCAATCCGGACTGACTGAGGTCTCCCAGTCAGGAAGTCGAGGATCCACTTGCAGCGGGAGGTGTTCAGGCCCAGTAAATTCAGCTTTCCTGTCAGTTTCTGAGGGATGATTGTGTTGAATGCTGAACTGAAGTCTATCAACAGCATCCGAACGTACGTGTCGTTTTTGTCCAGGTGGGCCGAACTGCCAAGATGATCATCACTAATCAAATTTCTCACGTCCCGTTGAATTTATTGCCAAGTGCACAAGTACGGGAAGGTACAGGGACAGAGAAACACTGACTTGTGGCAGTATCACAGGCAAGTACATTCAGATAACACACGGAACACAAGTTATACGATTCTCTGTCAGTGACAATCTATAAAAATGTTTTATATCCTCAACAATATATAAAATACATTGTGTCATGATCAATATTAAAATGTGCATTTTGTGTCAATAACAGTCTTGGAAATGTTGAATTTGGTCCCTGTCTCCATTCCTCCTGTAATCCACAACCAGCTCCTGTGTTTTTGTCACAATGAGGGAGAGGTTGTTTTCTTGACACCACTGTGTCGGGGTGATGACTTCTCTGTCGGCTGCCTCGTTATTATTTGAAATTAGGACAGTCAGTGTAGTGTCGTCAGCAAATTTAATTAGCAGATTGGAGCTGTGGGTGGCGACAAAAGTCATGGGAATACAGGGAGTAAACGAGGGGTCAAGGAGACACCCCTGTGGGGTATGTGTGCTGAAGGTGAGAGAGACAGAGGTGAGGGAGCCCACTCTTACACGTCGAGCTGCGGATCTGGGGAACAACGTGAACAGGAAGCGAGATCACGTGACGGGTGGAGGGTCTCTCACCCCAGACAGTGACTCCAGCTGCCCATTACTCTGTGGAAAGAAGCAAACGCCGCTCACAACTGATCTGACCTTAAATGTATTAGACATTTCAACCCCCGGGAAAAATATATCGTCTGTCCACTCTATCTATTCCTCTCCTCATCTTATAAACGTCCATCCAGTCTCACCCCAGCCTGCGCCGCTCTGGAGAAAACAACACAAGTTTGTTCAGCCTCTCGTTATAGCTCATGCCCTCTAATCCAGGCAGTGTCCTGGTAAACCTCTTCTGCGCCCTGTCCAAAGCCCCGACATCCTTCCGAGAATGGGGGCGACCAGAACTGTATGAAACACTCCAGATGTGGGCTAACTATTTTTATAAAACTGTGTTACGAACTGAAACGTTTTAGAAACAAACCAGCAGCAATGGAGTTCGCACTGGAGTCTGGTTTTGATGTTAAAACCACTCTCTTTATTAGTATCTACTTATAATATAGTAACTTAATGAAATAAAGGAAAGTTAACAGTTAAATGTGTAAATATAATTCCCACACTATCGAGCCTGAGGAAACAAAGCTTAGAGTCTTGAGATGGTAAAGTAGGAAAGTTCAGAAATCCACGGAATAAATGATGGGAGAGAGATATTTGTAATCTAGGGTGAAACGTAGAGAAAAGGCTGTTACATCAAAATAACCGTCGACGAAGTTCTTATTCGGTGAATCCGTCCACATACGAGCTATCAGCGAAAGTGACCTGTCACAGGAAAACCTTCTTCCAGGGGTTACCACATAACATACCCAGGCAAGGATTAACACAAGATACTCCTATGGATTATACGAAGTGTCAGCCACACACATTCGTTGTGGTTCCGTGTACCGATGATCAACCCACTCTTGTGGGTATAGGAGAGTTCTAAGCCTCAGCTGCAACTGCCTGAAGCGATCAGCGTTTCCAGTCTCTCTCTCTCTCTCTCTCTTTAGACTGGCAGACTGCCTGTCTGCAGATCGCTCTCTCTCTCTCTTATGGTTCTGTCCACAGTCAGCGCTGTCAGCCTGTGACTGACGTCATAGTCCCGCCTCCTCACGCCGGCGCTCTTAAAGAAACAGTCACAGTACGACCGCAGGCTCGTAACAGCTGCAACACAACTTCCCAACTTTTGAACTCAGTGCTTCAACTAATAAAGACAACCGTGTCATTTGTCTTCTTAACCACCCGATCAATCTGTGCGGTCTCTTTCAGGGAGCGATGAACTTGGAGTCTAAGATCCCTCTGATCATCAACACTGTTCAGGGTTTTGCATTTAACAGTGTACTGTCTCATGCATTCGACCTACCGAGCTGCCCAGATAATCATCACTAATCAAATCTCACTGAGATTTCTCAGGTCCTGTTGAATTTATTGCCAAGTGCACAAGTACGAGAAGGTACAGGGACAGAGAAACACTGACTTGTGGCAGCATCACAGGCAAGTACATTCAGATAACACACGGAACACAAATTATATGATTCTCTGTCAGTAACAATCTGTAAATATGTTTTATGTCATTAACGATATATAAAATATATTGTGTCATGATCAATATTAAAATGTGTATCTGTGTCAATAACAGACTTGGAATTGTTGAATTTGGTCCCTGTCTCAGTTCCTCATGTAATCCACAACCAGCTCCTTTCTTTTTGTCACAATGAGGGAGAGGTTGTTTTCTTGACCCCACTGTGTCGGGGTGATGACTTCTTCTCTGTAGGCTGCCTCGTTATTATTTGGGATCCGGCGGATCAATGTAGTGTCGTCAGCAAATCTAATTAGCAGATTGGAACCCGCCACTGCAGCCCCACAGTGCACTATGTACTGATTGCAAAGCTACGAAATTGCATGTGAATAGCCTCCCCTCCCCCAACTCCACTCTTTCTGCGTCACCAGCAGACTGGGACATCTCACATCTCGCTGCCTCCGCCAGGACATTAAACTGTGAACAACTGTGGTCAGGGACTGATCTCTGCGGTACTCCAAACGCTACCTCCTTCCAGTCTGAAAACGACCCACTCATCCAGACCCACACTATCGGCAGTTTATCGATCTCCAACGGAAAAGCCTAATCACCTACTCCTGAGGGTCAATACCATTGCTGACTCTGAGTTTACCACCGTCAAATGCCGGGAGGGACATAATAATCAGAAAGTCTCTAGTCACAGCCGTGTAAATAAAATGTGATCTCAGTGGGTGTGTGGCGCATGCTCAGAATGGGAAGGAGACAGACAAACTGAGCCAAGTCACAGACTGATGAAGGGGAGGAATAATCCATTTTGATACAGAGAGGGAAGCGGAGAGTTTGATATTGTGCATGATGCCGGAACTGTGCCCAGTTAGAAGATGAAATCTTGTTCCTCTAAATTGTTTTGAGATGTGACAGTGTTTTAATCAGAAGGCACCATGGAGACTAAAATTATTTCAGTTGAAATGTTGTCCTTCACCCACTGACTTGCTTTGTAAACGTTTAGCAGTGTAGGAAAGTCAAAGGATTTGTGTATGGGAATCACAAACACAACAGCACGTTAGTTCCGCTGTATCTGTCAGTTCACCAGCGCTTGAATGCCGCCGATCCTTGAATGTGGAGGCGGAGATGTTGGAGAAGACAGAGCCTCACTCGCTGCAAGGAGAGCTCGAACACGTGACCATGTCCGTGATCTGATTGGATACATTGTCATGACCTTATAGCAGTGTGACATCATTCACTGGCTCTCATTTTGGAAGGGATTCAGTCGGCCATCGCAGATACACCAACAGCTTCGCACTGGGAAGCGGCCGTTCACCTGCTCCGTGTGTGCGAAGAGACTCATTCAGTTAACCCACCTTGTGATGCTCCGGTGAGTTCACAATAAATAGAGGCCACATTTCTGTCCGGAGTGAGCAAAGAGTTTTACTCAATCATCCCAGCTGCTGCAACACCAGCAACTTCACATCAGGGAGGAAGTTCAAATCAGCTCCGTGTTAAATGTTTCACCATCACGGTGACTGAAGGCAGCTGCAGGTTCATGAGGGACTGTTACTGTCAGATTCTGCAGTTCTTGCGGCTGCTCATCGCACCCAGGACTGAACCCTGGTCACTGAGCATTGGAGGAGTCCGTTCTGCTGATGTTAGCCTTAAACTAGTCTGGTGTTTAATATTGTGGATCTGTGAAGGATAAATCAGTTCTGTATCAAATCCCGTGTGTCAGGTACTTACAGTCTCTACCACACTCACGATGCAAACTAGAGAGGCCACTCGGCCCATCTGGTCCCTGCCCATATTTCTGTTCCATATCAGTATATCAAAATCTACCCCTGCCGTTCCCCTCTCACTCTCCCTGAGATGACAGGTTGCAACTAGTCACCACTCCGTGGGATAGGAGATTTCCCTTGAATTTCATAGAATCATAGAAATCTACAACACATTACAGACCCTTTGGCCCACAATGTTGTGCCGACCATGTAACTTCCTCAAGAAACTGCCAAGAATTAGCCTACCGCATCGCCCCCTATTTTCCTTAGCTCCATGTACCTATCTAAGAGTCTCTTAAAAAACCCTATTGTATCCGCCTCCACCACCGTCGCTGGCAGTGCATTCCACACACACACCACTCTTTGCTTAAAAAACTTGGCTCTGACATCTCCTCTGTACCTACTTCCAGGCAGCTTAAACCTATTCCCCCTCGTGTTAGACATTTCAGCCCTGGGGAAAAGCCTCTGGCTATCCACACGACCAATGCCTCTAATCATCTTATACACCCGCATGAATTTCCTGCATGATTTTCTCCAGGCTGAATAAGACGATGAGCTCACTGTGGTTGTGACGTTCTTCAGAGCTCTGGACGAAGTTGGTTAAAATCCTTCTTCCCTGCTCTTTTCAACGTTTTGGTTAATTTTCACCAATTTTAAAGGACTGTGCCTCAGACAGCTGGGTTGTTGCAATTGTTACGTACCAGCAGCAACAGATCACTAACGGAGTCTGGTTTCGATGATAAAACCAGTCTCTTCATTAGTACCTACTACAAATATAAAAGATTAAACAAAATAAACAGAAGTTAACAGTATTATGCCTATATATATATCTCCCAAACTATCAAGCTCGGGAAACAATGCTTAAAGTCTTCAGATGGTAAAGTAGAAAAGTTCAGTAATCCACGGAATAAGTTAGAGAGAGCGGAGAGATTTGTAAATCCACAGGAACATGTAGAGAGAAGGCAATTACGAAGAATTCCACACACATTCCACGCTGGGTAAACGAAATAACAGTTGCCGAAGATCTTATCCGTCGATTCGTTCCGAAATCCACTTAGAAATATCACCAGGTGACAGTGGCAGGAATATCGTCTTCAAGTGGTTACCACAGAACACCCCGATTCCAGGTAAGGGCCAACAAAAGTGATACCACAGGATACTCCAGCAAATCCACACATATGGATGATACGAAGTGACAGTCACACATCCGTTGTGCACTGCGTGCCGATGATCAACCTAATCTTTTGGGCATAGCAGTGACAAGCTGAAGTCTCTCTCTCTCTCTTCCTCTCCCTCTCCCTCCCCTCCCTCTCTCCCCCCTCTGTCTCTGCTGCTGCGCGTGTGTGACGTCACAGCCCCGCCTCACTCAGGCACTTAAAGCGACACTCACAGTAAACGAATCTGCGATCTCGCAACACAATGCACCTCTAAAGTCTGACAGCAGACTAGCGAGTGAAACTTGGATGGTGCAGAATCAGAAACCAAAGTGTTGCCAGCCTGAGTCAGGGCTTTGGGGCTCCAGAGAGAGAATGGTCTAGAGTTTTCGAGGTGGAAGAGGAAGAGGAAACAGACCAGCAGGATATGGCTACAAAAGGAAGATCAGAAAAATTTGGAAACTGGTTGACCCCAAAAAAAAAGATGGTTAGTTTCTGGAAAATACTGGTGGTAATCAAAAGATCAGGCAACAATTGTGGAGAGGAATAAATAAACAACTTTTAGACCGAGCCTCTTCAGCATACCTAGACTGTGTACTCCGCTGCTTAGTTGCTGCCTGAACTGCAGAGTTCCTCCAGCATTTTGTGTGTGAGCGTCTCTGTGTGTCCAGCAACTGCAGAATCTCCTGTTTTATATCTGCATTTTACTTTGGCATTAGATACACGTTGATATTGAGTACATTGTTTACGTGAGCCGCTTTCTGCGTTAAAAGAGCTGCAGGTTTTTGCTATACACCCGAAAAAGAATGAGATATGGACATTGAACCGGTGCTTCAAGAAATGTTTAATGGCACCGTTATTACCCATAAGGCCCTGCGGTAATAATTTTTATCAGGCACTGAAGCACTGATGAACTGCGCAGGCGTCAGGCTGATGACGTCCCCGAGTATCACGCATGCGTGCAGAACACAGAAGGCTTTGAAAATGTCGGTTGCAGGTAAGAGCGATTCTCTGTGTTTTTATCTTAAACTCCGACTTCGGGACGATTCCTGTGAATTTCTGACACTGTGGCCAGCAATCCCGGGACAGTCCTGCTCTCTTCCCTCTCTCTCAGCCCCATTATCCGTACACGGACCCTGGGGAGCTTCCGGCTGATGAGGGAATGGGAACCGATGGATTTCTCAGACAGAGCTGAGCTCCAGCTATCTGAATGCAAGGATTAGGAACTCGGAGAAAGGGAACAAAACCCATCTGTGGACACTTTCTAGAGGTCCAAGATACGTATGTTCCACGACCGCTGGACTAAGTGTGTAAATTTAGGAGGGGACTATGTTGAAAAATAGATGTGTTAGATTTTCTAAAATTGACTCCTTCTACCTTAGGCCACAAACTTATCTATCACCCCTTTTATATAGGGAAAAGCAGTATAACATTAGATGATCATCACCATAAGATGAAAGTTTAAATCTTAGCCTTTGTTTTAAATTAGCACTTAGTCTTTCCTGTGATTAGAAAATAGGAATCTTGGCTAAATTACCAGACATAAAGTATGGTGTGGTACAGTGCTAGCGTTGTAGATTAGCAAGGATTCTACTTTGGGTTGGACTTCCAGAGCACACTTACTGGATATCCACAGGACAGTATTGTTGAACACTAAGACAGTACTTTCAAGTAGAATTGGAAAGGAAATGAGAGCTTTTACCACCTGGTCATTTGCCACCTCTTCTTGTGATTCTGCTCCTAAATGTGAAGACATGGAGAAGTGAGATTAAAATTATGCCATCGAACTGGTTGTAAGAATGGACCACACCTATTAGTCCTCATTTGCTTTATTCAGAGCCTTGTCAATAGCATGAATAACTGAATAAACATTTCATTAGAATGGGGTGGATTAAACTGAATGTATAGGATCTTTAAATTATACCCCTGCCCACTTATTATTTTCGCTGGAAAAGAGATGTTGAAATTCTAAGTAATCCTGACTAAAGTGTAATATGGTTTTAAAAAAAGCTCAAGGTCAAATAAGTGTGAGACATTTGTAGAGCATTTTATAGGAAGGGATATTAAAGACATTCATCATTCATGCTGATTTTTCCTCCCAGCACTGCCGAAAATACACAAACCACCCCACCTCCCTTCAGATCTACTCCGTGCTGTGCCTGATGAACCAGCCAAGATTAGCAGTTCACCATCTGTGGGAAAAATTGAGTGCAAATACCTAATAAGTTTGGGATGTGTATATTCGTCTCCCAATTTATGATGTAGGAGCATTGATATTATGCTGCTTTGTGTGTAACATATACAATCCTCTTTGTAGAAATCTTTATTAGCTAGTGAACTTACAAGTTTGCTTCAGGGAGTTAAGCTATTTAATTTTAAACAATAGCATGAATTGATAAATGTTACCAATTTTAAATAGCAAAAAGTTTATAGTATTTTTTTCGTGGGAAAAAATAAAAGGGGGAAAAAGACTTTGGGTCCGAAGTTTGAATAGTGTCATGATGTGACTGCATTTTTCAAAAGAAAAGAACAAAAATTGTAGTTATCCAAATGCAGAAAGGTTAATCCTACATTAAATGTGAATTGCGATTAAGAGATCCAAGATAATGTGTATTTAATAAAATAATTTAAATCAAATTATTGCTTTAAATCTACATTATACATTCAAGAATGCATTTTAGGTAGCTCAACACCTCATGCAGGTCAGTCAGGTATCTCTGCTCCCTTTAAACTTGCACGTTTCTGTTTCCCAGATGCTTTTGAAACTTACTTTGACCTTATTTTCTGAGCTCCTTTTAAACTTGCAGGTTATGTGGAACACATCATTCTGTAATGTGATGTCTAAAAACAGTGATTTGGAAGTGAGGTATGATGTATTAATATGAGAACATCTAATAATACAGAAAATCTGCTAGTCCGACACCCAAGACCCAACCATGGCAGGTTCACTAAGTTTTACTGTGGTTAGTCACATGATTGGAGGGCTGTCACCTGAAAGTAATGATCATTAATCACCATCAATGTTACATAGTTCACACTAAAAATAAAAGCACAAGGGAGAAATCGGCCTCTGCAGCACCTTTTTTTTAGAGTGCTCAGTGATTCATTTGAAATCAGGTCCAGAATTTACCTGCACTTCTGATGGGAAATCTGTTGGATGTGTTTCTGACAAATATACACCCAAAAAATGTTATGAGTCAATGCACCGTGGATTGAACGCCAGCACTTTTGAACAGTGTGCTTCAGCCTATTCTGTTTCAATCTTTATGAAACGTGAAAGAATCTGAAAGGTCTAGAACTTGATAGAGGGCTAAAAGATTATGAGAGGCATAGACGGGGTGGATAGTCAGTACCTGTTTCCCAGGGCACCAATAGCAAACACCAGAGGGCATATGTATAAAATTAAGGGAGGGAAGTTTAGAGGAGACATCAGGGGTAAGTTTTTTTTACACAGAAGGTTGTGAGTGCCTGGAATGACTTGCCAGGGGTGGTGGTGGAGGCTAAAACATTAGGGGTATTTAACAGCCTCTTGGACAGGCACATGGATGAAAGAAAAATGGAGCGTTACAGGGTAGTGTGGGTTTAGTACTTTTTTTTAAGGTTTATATGGGTCGGCACAACATGGAGGGCTGAAGGGCCTGTACTGTGCTGTAGTGTTCTATTCTATGGCTCTAAAATCTTTTACATCACCAGTTGAGAAAATCATCTTTGTTCTACCTCCAATCACAAAGAGGAAATCTGCAGATGCTGGAAATCCAAGCTACACAAATTGCTGGAGGAATTCAGCATTAGTACTCTTTTCCATAGATGCTGCCCGGCCTGCTGAGTTCCTCCAGCATTTTGTGTGCGTTGCTTGTTCTACCTCCTCTTGGTCTGGACTTTTCTACCGGTGAGAACATGTTTTGTCCCATTCTCTCTGGCTACATAATGATATCAAACACCTTTGTCCTGGGCAACAAGTAGCTTTCACATCACAAATGTGCCAGACTCCGGTGAGACAGACTACTGCCCTTCCCTTCGTATTCATTGGCATTGCATTCACCACTGTCAGTCACCTGGGGGAGGGTTCAGGGTGAATATTTAAGTATAGTACTTTTACCTCTGTGTATTGTGGTGATGCAAGAGTTGGTGGGGAATTTTCGAATTGGAAGAAGTGAGTTGATATTTGGAAATCTGAATTTTTAAAGCATCATTTAGCAAGAAAATCACAGTAGGTGGTTTGCAAAAGCTGTGGCAAGTAAATCCGTCATTAACCACTACAGACCTGTTACGTAGGTTGTGTGAGAGTGCAGATGAACTCAATCAAACCCAGAGGAGATTAAAGTTCTTACTGACAGTGATTTGCTCGCTGTTGAAATGAATACCTCTCTATATAAAATTCAGTTTGCACATGTTGTTCTCACTGGGTAAAAATTGTACAGCACAAGATTTTTGCACACACTGGTCATTACAAATTAGAGGGGACGCTGGTGAGAAGGCGGGGAGACCTCCAGTGTCCCTGACGCCCTCACGTAGAAGGTGTATATCCAGCTGCACTTTAAGGAGTTGGAGCTGGAAATGGATGAATTCCGCATCATCCGAGAGTTGGAGGGGGTGATAGATATGACATGGTGAGTTACACCCAAGGTGCAGGACACAGGAAACTGGGTGAGAGTCAGGAAGGAGAATGAAGTTAAATAGCCATCGCAGAGTACTCCTGTTGCCATCTCATACAACAACAGGTGGACACTTTACAAACTGTTGGGGGGGATTACCTGGCAGAGGAAAGTCAAAGGGGAGATGGGGGATTTGTTAGTTAGGGGAACAGAACTAGAAGGGGACTAATATCCTAGTGGCAAGGCTTGCTAGTGCTTCCCTGTGGGGTGGGTAGTTAAACTAAAGTTGCAGGGAGGATTGGAGCCAGAATGACAGAACAGATAGTGGAGAGGGTGAATTGAATTGAATTGACTTTATTACATACATCCTTCATATACATGAGTTGTAGAAATCTTTATGTTACATCTCTGTCTAAATGTGCAATGTGAAATTTATAATAGTTTATAATAAATAGTATGTACAACAGGACAGTCAGGATAAATAAAAGTACAATTGTATCAGCACGAATTAATCTATCAGAGGGCCTGGTGGAAGAAGCTGTCCCTGGGCCTGTTCATCCGGGCTTTCAGGCTGTGGTACCGTTTCCCAGATGGTAGCAGCTGGAACAGTTTGTGGTTGGGGTGACTCTGGTCCCCAATGATCTTTTTACACAGTGGCCCTTTTTACACACCTGTTTTTGTCAATGTCCTGAATAGTGAGAAGTTCACATCTACATATGCGCTGGGCTGTCCGCACCACTCCGCAGAGTCCTGCAACTGAGTGAAGTACAGCACCCATACCGGACAGTGATGCAGCCAGTCAGGATGCTCTCAATTGTGCCCCTGTAGAAAGTTGTTTGTATTTGGGGCCCCATCCCAAACTTCCTGAACCGCCTGCGGTGAAAGTGGTGCTGTTCTGCCTTTTTCACCACACAGCCAGTATGTACAGACCAGGTGAGATCCTCGGTGTTGTGTATGCCCGGGAACTTGAAGCTGTTCACCCTCTCAACCCCAGATCCTGGGTCAGCCTGTCTCCATTTCTCCTGTAGTCTGCAGCCAGCTCCTTTGTTTTAGTGACATTGAGGGCCAGGTTGTTTTCTTGTTACCAAACAGAAGTTGTTCAGACCTCAGGGCATGAAATTATGATATTGTAGCCATTACTTGGACTTGCTTGCACCCAACAGTCTGAGGGATTTCAAGGAACAAATCTGTAGAGAGATTGTGTACTATGCCAAGAAACAAAGGTTGATAAAGTGTTACGAACCCCATAACTGGGTCACTTACCAGCAAAGTTAGAGAGGTCCGTTGAAGTCTGATGGTACTATTTTAACAGTATTTATTGGTAAAAGTACACCAACATAATATCAATGCAAACATACAGATACTATACGTCGTCAATACTAGATCTAAAAGTGCAGGTATAATAATAATCAATAAGAAATAAGCTCTTTCGTTGTCTAGGGGATAATGTATAGTCCGATGGAAATATCAAAGGTCATTTAGTTCATGCAGGCTGTAGCCTTTGGTTGGAGTCAAGAGAGGGATTTTTGAAACTTGCCAGCTTTTCCTTTTTATGATGTCGATCCTTCCAGAGTTCCGTTGATGTTGGTTTCTCCTTTTAGCTAAAGCCGTTCTTCCGTGGTAAGGCCCACCAATTCCTTGGCAAATGGAAAAGGACGCACGCGGGCCCCCCACTGGCTGTCACTATTAAACGCTGTCACGGGATTTCTTAGCGTTTCTCCTGGTGAGTCTAAAGGGGTTGTTCCCCAGACCATCTTTTATCCTTACTCACGGGGTCTCAGATATCAATCAGGTTGGGATGATGCAATCCCTCAACCAGCCCACTCTGGTCATCCCCTGAGGGCTTCAATGAATAGTACAGTACTCAATACACAATTCTGTCTCCAAGAGACAGTGGCCAATATCCGTGGCTTTGTATCGCCGAGGCCAGGACACATTCCAAACGTCTCTCTCTCATTTCCTGGGTCCCCAGACCCGAATTAATAGCGATCTTGCGATTCTCGAAAAGGAGGGGGTTACTTTGTACCCTTTGGCTCCTCAGAGTTGTGGCACGTTCGTAACAAAAGTGAGTGATTTTAACTTTCCATTTATTGACTGGACTCCCGTGCTGTAAAAGGACTAGATGGGGTAGAGTTTGTCAAATCTGCCTTGATCAGTACGTAAAATTCCCAATGTAGAAGTGTGCAATAAGCTATTGGGAAGTGATCTAGGGCTAGTGACAGAAATTAGTGTATGGGAACACTTTGTATCTACTGATCATGAGATTCCAAGTAAATACAGAAAAACGGGGGCCTGGACCTCTTTCAAGATTCTAAATTGGAGAAAGGCCAATTTTTATGATATTTGCAAGGATTTGACAAGTGTGGATTGGGACAGGCTGTTTTTTAGCAAAGGAGTACTTGGTAAGTGGGAGTTCTTCAGAAGTGAAATTTTAAGGGTGTAGAGTCTGTATGTGTCTGACAAAATAAAGTTGAATGGTAACTAGTGCAAGGAATCTTGGTTTTCAACTGTAAAGGGGATTTCTTCTTTTTCTTTGTTACTGTGTATGTAATCAAAATGGCTTCTTTGTTTTGTTAAAAGTAGGAATGTTTCTTTGTTGCGAGAGAGTGCTGGAAGCTTGTTTGGGTTAAAATTTACTGATAACGAGAATTGTATTCCTTTGTAAACCAATTGGGATTAATGTTGTTTTGCTTCTGAGTCTGTAAGCTATTGTTGGCGGGCTTTTGGGGAAATCGGCGCGAGGGGGTGAAAGAGAGAGGACGCGATGCTGTAAACGAGGTGAGGAACGGACCCCAAGTGGGGGGGGGGTCCGAAGCCAGGAGGTACCCCGAGTAGAGGAGATGAAGCTAGATGTGTTTGGTGGACCACTTCGGGTGGTCCTAAGCTGCGGGTCGAGGAGTTCGGAGGGGATCGTATGCCAGAAGACTTCAGTAATTGAGCTCTAACGGTTGTGCAGGAAGTGGTTTGGACTTTGATAAGTTTGGCGCCTTTTTATTTTTTTTCCTTCATATATATTGTATTGTTATTAATAACTTAGTTTTAGTAACCTTTATAAATTGTACTCATTTAATCGCATATGGTGTACTGTCTGTTTATGGCGAGGCGGGGACATCACACAGCATCCACACAAGCTGATTACCCAGTTTGGAGGGGCCGAAGGCTGCTCCCCCTAGAAGAGAACAAGCTGAGCGAGCCTGAGGCGACCCAGGGGGTTGCACAACAGATACTGAGGCCCTGGATATCTCATTCCTCTAAATGCCATGGACTGTTGGGTGCAACCAAAACTCATTAATGACAACCATTTCATAATTCCACTCCCAAAGTCATCTGACTTTCCTTTAGTTGTCTTCTGTTGGATTCTAAAAGCTTCCTAACGGTCTTTTGCTCTTTTGTTTGCCCTCTCCTCAGCTTTTATGTTGGTTTTGGATTCTCATTTAACCCACAGTTGTGCCCTGCTGCCTTTCCAATGCTTCCACATCTTTGGGATGTATCGATCACTCAGCTCTTGAATTGCTGCCAGAAACTCCAGCCATTGCTGCTCCGTTGTCACTCCAACCTTTTCCCTTCCAAACAAGTTTGGCCAGCTTCTCTGTCACAGAAACATGGAGAAGTTCAGTGGAGAAACAGGCTATTTGGCCCATTTTGTCAATGCCAAAAACATTTAAGCTGTCTAATGCAACTACCTGCACTGGGATCATCACCCTCCAAACCCCTACCATCCAGGTACCTGTCAAATGTCTCTTAATGGTGAAATTGAGCTCATATTCACCACTAGTGCTGACATCTCATTCTACACTCTCATGACCATTTCAGCAAAGAGCTTTTCCAAATGTTCCCATTAAATTTTCACCTTCCCCACTTACCCATGACCTCTGGTTGTCATCCCACCCAACCTCAGTGGAAAAAGCTGCTTGCATTCACCCTATCTATACTCTCATAATTTTGTTTACTTCTAACAAATCCTCAAAGCAATGTATAATTTCCTTGTTTATGTTTAGAGCCTTTTTTAGGTTTAGAAAATGATGAGGGGTATTGATCGTGTGGATAGCCAGAGGTTTTTTTCCCAGCGTTGAAATGGCTAACAGGAGGGGGCGTAGTTTTAAGGTGCTTGGAAATAGATACCGAGGGGATGTCAGGGGTAAGTTTTTTTACACAGAGAGTGGTGGGTGTGTGTAATGCACTGCTAGCGGTGGTTGTCGAGGCGGATACAACAGGGTTTCTTAACATTCTCTTAGATAGTTACATGGAGCTCAGAAAAATAGAGGGCTATGCACTAGGGAAACTCCAGGCAGTTTCTAGAGTAAGTTACATAGTCGGCACAGCACTGTGGGCCAAAGGGTCTGTAATGTGCTATAGATTTCTATGATTCTATGAAATTCAAGGGAAATTTCCAAACCCACGGAGTGGTGACTAGCAGAGAATAGTGAGAAAGTTACTGGAACGTATGTGCAGGAACCGGAAATATAAGTATTTGGATCGATGTGGACTTATTAAGTATAGACAGCATGGCTTTGTGCATGGTAGGTCATGTCTAACCAGTCTTAGAGAGTCTCTCGAGGAAGTTATCAGGAAAGTGGATGAAGACAAGTCAGTGGATGTTGTCTACATGGACGTTAGCAAGGCACTTGACAAAGTCTCATATGGGAGTTTGGTCAACAAGGTTCAGTCACTCAGCATTCAAGATGAGATAGTAAATTGGATGAGACACTGTCTTTGGGAGAAGCCAGAGTGTGGTAGCAGATGGTTGCCTCTCTGACTGGAAGCCTGTGTCTAGTGGTGTGCCACAGGGATCAGTGCTGGATCTGTTGTTGTTTGTCATCTATATCAGTAATCTGGATGATACTGTGGTTAACTGGATCAGCAAATTTGTGGATGACACCAATACTGGTGGTGTAGTGGACAGTGAGGAAGACTATCATGGCTTGCAGTGTGATCTGGACCAGCTGGCAAAATGGTTTGAGAAATGGAAAATGGAATTTAATGCAGACCAGTTTGAGTTGTTGCACTTTGGTATGAGCTACCAAAGGAGGTCTTTCACAGTGACTGGTCGGGCACGGAGAAGTGTTGTAGAAGAAAGGGACCTGGGAATACAAGTCCTTAATTCACTGAAAGTGGTTTCACAGTTAGATAGTGATGGAAAAAAAGATTTTAGCCCATTGGCCTTCATGAACCAAATACTGACAATAGATGGATGTTAAGTTGACTGGTAAAAGACATTGGTGAGGCCTAATTTGGAGTATTCTGTGCAGTTTTAGTCACAAACCTACAGGAAAGATGTAAAAGAGGTTCAGAGATTTTAGAGAAAATTCACAAGGATGTTGCCAAGTTTGGAGGACTTGGGTTATAAGGAAGGATCGAACGGGTCAGGACTTTATTCCTTGGAATTTAGAAGATCGAGGGGAGATTTGTTTGTGATAAGAGAGGCATGGATAGTGTAAATGCAAGCTGGCTTTTTCCACTGAGATGGGGAGGGACTATAACCAGTGGCCAGGGGTTACAGTGAAAGGTGAAATGCTAAGGGGAGCACGAGGGGAAACTTCTTCACACAGACAGTCGTCTGGGTGTGGAATGAGCAGCCAGCACAAGTGGTGCATGCGAGCTCGATTTCAACATTTAAGTGATTCGTGTAGGTACCTGAATGGTAGGGGTATGGGAGTGGTCAATTTAAATAGTTCAGCACATACTAGTTGGCCCAAAGGGCCTGTTTCTGTGTTGTAATTTTCTATGACTGTGACAAGAACCTAAAATAATACAAAAATTCTCTCTAAGTCCTTTTAACAGCTGCGGACCAACAATTCACCTCAACAGGAATTTTTTATATGGCGTTAAAACTGTGGCACTTTAAGTTAATAATACATAAAAGAAGATCCCAGCTGCACGTCAAGAGACTATTTGTGTGAGACTGTTTCAGTTACTGTGGGGCGAGGAACCCGTGCAGCTCAGTAGGAACAGGGAATAATACCAATGGAGAGAGTCAAACTGAGCCAAAGCACAGATTGGTGATGGCAGAAATGCCCCATTCTTACAGAGACAGGAAGAGCATCAGGGAATTGATGGTCATTCCAGATACCAGCACTCTGCCCAGTCAGGAGATGATTTCTCTTCCAACTTGTGTTGAACCTCACTGTAACAGTGTGACACCAGATCAAACCTTGGCAACTCATGTAATCTCATCTGAAATGTTGCCCTAAACCCATTGATGGATTTTGTAAATATTTTCACAGGTTAAAAACGAGAAGGAATTTGTCTCCAGGAATCTCAAACACGGCACACAAGTTTTGCTGTCTCTGTCTAGATATTTAAGAAGTGGAGCAAGCTACCTACCTACTTCCAAGTGACATCTCCTCTTCACTCGATCATCCTTCCTGCTCAGACTGTGGGGAGGGATTCACTCGGTCATCTGACCGAATAGCAAGCCTGTCATTTTACACAGGAGAAAGGCCATTTACCTGCTCAGACAGTGGGAATAGATTCACTCGGTCATCTCAACTGAAGGTACATCAGCAAGTTCACACTGGGCAAGGCCATTCACTTTTTCTGTTTGTGAGAAAGGATTCAATTGGTCTTCCTACCTGCGGACACACCGTCAGTTCACACCACACCGAGCAGAGGTTGTTCATCTGTTGAATTTCAGGGAAAGGATTCACTCAGTCATCTGACCTAATGGCTCACCAGCCAGTTCACACCGGGGAGCGGCCGTACACCTGCTCAGTCTGTGAGAAGAGATTCACTCACTCTTCCACCCTATGGAAACACCAGCTAGTTCACACTGGGGAGAAGCAATTCACCTGCTCAGAATGTGGGAAGAGATTCACTCAGTCATCCAACCTACTGGTACATCAGCGAGTTCACACTGGGGAGAAGCCGTTCATCTGCTCAGAATGTGGGAAGGGATTCACTCAGTCATCCACCCTACAGAGTCATCAGAGAGTTCACACTGGGGAGAAGCCGTTCACCTGCTCAGAATGTGGGAAACGATTCACTCGGTCATTCCAACTACTTGAACACCTGCGAGTTCACACTGGGGAGAGGCCATTCACCTGCTCAGAATGTGGGAAAGGATTCACTCAGTTATCCACCCTACAGAGACATCAGCGGGTTCACACTGGGGAGAAGCCGTTCACCTGCTTAGACTGTGGGAAGAGATTCACTGATTCATCCAACCTACAGAGGCATCGGCAATTTCACACTGGGGAGAAGCCGTTCACCTGCTCAGTCTGTGGGAAGGGATTCACTCATTTATCCAACCAACAAAATCATCAGCGAGTTCACACTGGGGAAAAGCCGTTCACCTGTTCAGACTGCGGGAAGAGATTCACTCATTCATCCACCCTACAGAGTCATCAGCGACTTCACACTGGGGAGAGGCCATTCACCTGCTCAGTCTGTGGGAAGGGATTCACTCAGTTATCCAACCTACAGAGTCATCAGCGAGTTCACACTGGGGAGAAGCCATTCACCTGCTCAGTCTGTGGGAAGGGATTCACTCAGTTATCCAACCTACAGAGTCATCAGCGAGTTCACACTGGGGAGAAGCCATTCACCTGCTCAGTCTGTGGGAAGGGATTCACTCAGTTATCCAACCTACAAAATCATCAGCGAGTTCACACTGGGGAGAAGCCGTTCACCTGCTCAGAATGTGGGAATCGATTCACTCAGTTATCCCACCTACTTGAACACCTGCGAGTTCACACTGGGGAGTAGCCGTTCAGCTGCTCAGAATGTGGGAAGGGATTCACTCGGTCATCCCACCTACTTGAACACCTGCGAGTTCACACTGGGGAGAAGCCATTCACCTGCTCAGAATGTGGGAATCGATTCACTCAGTTATCCCACCTACTTGAACACCTGCGAGTTCACACTGGGGAGTAGCCGTTCAGCTGCTCAGAATGTGGGAAGGGATTCACTCGGTCATCCCACCTACTTGAACACCTGCGAGTTCACACTGGGGAGAAGCCATTCACCTGCTCAGAATGTGGTAAGAGATTCACTCAGAGGTCTGAAGATGGCGCTTATGGAGTAAACCGCTTCTAGGCTTTGCTCCAAACCTTTTACATCTTTTTAACCTACAAACACCCCTTAAAGGATCTTTTTATACTTATTCTAAAGGGGTCCAAACATACAGAATTTTTCTTTTTAACTATTTGAATTATTCTCAACTTGCTGAAATGTCTAGAGCAAAAGAATCGAAACAGACGAAAGAACCGATAACTTTAGAATCAATTGTGAAGCTTATAGAAGACAAATTTGAAGAACTGGAGAGAAAAATAACCGTAAAGTTTTTTCGGTTTGATGAGCGTTTGAAACTAGTTGAAGAAAAGCTCCAGACATTTTCACTGGAATCACAAAAACAACAAGCAAGTATTTTGGCTCTTGAAGAAGCCGCTTGCAAGAAAGATCGTATAATTGAAAAAATACAAGAAGAGCAAACTTCGACTTCTCAACAGATGGATCGTTATAAAGTTAAAATTACAGATTTGGAAAATCGCTCTCGAAGACAAAATCTTCGATTAATTTGGATTCTGGAAAAATTTGAGAGCGGTGATCTTACCGTTTTTTTCTCTAAATTTCTAATGGATGTCTTGGGTCCAGAGGTACTGGACTCTCCCCCGGTAATCGATGGGGCACACTGTGTCTCCCGTTTTCGGTCGTATTCAAGTTTGAAACCACGACATGTAATTCTTCGGATCCATTACCCTCATACCAAAGAAAGTTTGATTCGGGCGGCTCGAAAAAAAGGGATGATCAGCTATCAAGAGTTCAAATTTCGCATTCTGGAAGATTATAGTCCTGAAGTCTTAAGGGTGAGAATGGCTTTTAGATCGGTTATGTCGAAATTTCACCAGAAAGGCTGCAAGCAAGCGCTGTTATTTCCAGCACACTTGAAAGTCACTCTTGATGACGGAACTTTTCGGCTGTTTAAATCTCCAGCGGATGCTCAAAATTTCCTGGAACAATGACATTCTATCGGGCTGACTAATGTAATTTAGCCTATAGATTTGGATCTGTTACAGA
This sequence comes from Hemitrygon akajei, assembly GCF_048418815.1. Taxonomy (NCBI): domain Eukaryota; kingdom Metazoa; phylum Chordata; class Chondrichthyes; order Myliobatiformes; family Dasyatidae; genus Hemitrygon; species Hemitrygon akajei. Next base: position 629,085 of record NW_027332001.1, read on the forward strand.
ATGATGTTTGGGTTTTTTTTGGGTATGGCTTACATGTATTTCTTATTTCTTTTTGCTCGGTTCATTTGGACTATTATTTTTCCATATTATTAATCTATTAGCATTGAAAATAACTTATTAGGGTTTTTTTTCTCCTTTTTCCTTTTCTTTTTAAGCTGATATATGCTTTTTTATACTCTTAATATTTAAATATTAAGATTTAAAAAAAAATAAAATGTCGTTTCTTCTTCCCGGCAGACTTCAGTGCTTGGAACGTCATATCTGTTTAGATGTGTTTGAAAATTTTAAACTTTCATTTAAAATACCAAACAAGTATTAGTCATCTATGGGGTTTATCGTTTTAATTCTTTTTTAACCCTTTTGTTTCTATACATTTATAATACTAATTTTATATTTTAACTTTTGTTATACCAACCCTCTCTTATAATGTGGGTTGTTTGTATTTTTTTTTAACTTTGTTGCGTCTGAGTTGCCGTCTTGAGACACGGGGGTAATTTTAGTATTAGATTGCTTGCTTGCCTCTTTTTGGCTTTTTTTCTGGGGTTTTGAGGGTGGAGGGAGGGGGATTTTTCTTTCTTTTTTTTGCTTGCTTTCTGCTTAGTTTTATTTCATGGGCTTATATGAAACTACAAAAATGGTCGCAGTGCCGTGACATCTGGTTTCTCCTTGAACTTACTTCCTTCTTCCGGGTTCATGAGTTCACTTTTTTTTCAAACTTATGTGTTAATTGTAATAAATATTGTCAATATGGATAGGACTATTAACTTTGTTTCTTGGAATACTAATGGTTTAAATCATCCGATCAAACGGAAAAAAACATTCAAAGTATTCCATAGAATGAATGCTAATGTTATTTTTGTACAAGAGACTCATGTAAGGAAGGTGAATAGTCAATGGTTGTTTAGGTTTTGGAAGGGCCAACAGTATCACTCAAATTCGCAAGCCAAAGTGAGAGGTGTTTCTATTTTTATAGATTCATCAACTTCTTTTATACATCATGAAACAATTTCAGATCCGCAAGGTAGATTTTTGCTTATTACTGGTCTACTTTTTAATCAAAAGGTTGTTTTAGTTAATGTTTATGCTCCAAATACTGATTGTCCTGAATTTTTTAAATGTTTATTTACATCCTTTCCTAATTTGAATCAATATAGATTAATAATGGGTGGGGATTTTAACTGTTGTTTAAACCCTTTGATGGATAGATCCAAGCCCACCCAAACTCTTCCGAATAAATCGGCTTCTTTTATTAACTCTTTTATGATTGATTCAGCTATTTGTGAAATTTGGCGCTTTTTACACCCTAATGACAAAGAGTTTTCATACTTTTCCCATGTTTACCATAATTAGTCATGAATTGATTACTTTTTCATTGATCACCATTTACTTACAGATGTTATGGATTGTAAATATGACTCTATTACCATATCTGATCATGCACTTTTGAAGTTATCTATTAAGATGACGGATTCATATATTAATACTAAAGGTTGGAGGTTTAATCCTGTTTTATTGCAGGATCCTGAATTTGTCAACTTTATTAAACAGCAAATTGATTTGTTTTTCTCAACAAATTTTACAGCAGAGATCTCTAGTGGAACTTTGTGGGATACTTTTAAGGCATATATTCGTGGACAGATTATTTCATATTCTGCTGGAGTTAGGAAACGAACTAATTCTAAAATATTAATACTAGTTGATAAAATTAAAGCAATTGACAAGATTTATTCAATGACCCCTAGCAAAGAACTTTATAAAGAAAGAGTGGAACTTCAAATGGAGCATAGCTTACTATTATCCTTCTTGACTGAAAGTCAGTTAATTAAGTCAAAAGCCCAATTCTATATATATGGAGATAAGTCTGGTAAATTACTAGCTAATCAATTGAAAATTGTTTCAGATAAACGACAGATTACTAGGATTCGTAAACAAGATGGTACTTTGACGATCGATCACAAAGAGATAAATAAAGCCTTTCAAGATTTTTATAATTCCTTATATCAATCAGAATGTACTAAGGACTCTTCTATAATAAATTAATTTTTAAGGAAATTGAATATTCCAAAAGTAACTGTTGAGGATAGTGTATTTTTGGATACACCTATTACGGAGTCTGAAATAGAAAAGGCTATTTTTTCAATGAATTCTTGTAAAGCTTCTGGTCCAGATGGTTTTTCTACAGAATTTTTAAAATCTTTTTCTTCCATACTTTCTCCTTGGCTTTGTAAAATTTTTAAAGATGCATTAAGTATAGGTAAACTACCACAATCTTTTTATGAAGCTTCTATTTCTCTAATTCTTAAAAAAGATAAAGACCCTACTGAATGCGCATCCTATCGGCCTATATCCTTGTTGAATACAGATTTTAAGATTTTTAGTAAAATTTTGGCTATTAGATTAGAAAATATATTACCTCGAATTATTTCTGAAGATCAGACTGGATTTATTAAAAATCGCTATTCATCTTTTAACATTAGAAAATTAATTAATATTATTTATACCTCTTCATCTAAAATACCAGAATGTGTCATTTCTTTAGATGCCGAAAAAGCATTTGATAGAGTCGAATGGCAATATTTATTTAATACAATGCAACATTTTAATTTTAGTTCAAAATTTATATCATGGATTAAATTAATATACCATAAACCCCTAGCTTCGGTTTTTACCAATAATCAAAGATCACCTTTTTTTCAGCTATTTTGTGGTACAAGGCAAGGTTGTCCTTTAAGTCCTTTATTACTTGACGTTGCTTTAGAACCCTTGGCTATAGCTATTCGTGAATCACCCAATATTTTCGGTATTACCCATGGGGAGACGATGTATAAGGTATCATTATATGCGGATGACTTGTTATTATATATATCTGACCCTGAAAGATCTATTCCGGCTATTTCTTCTTTGCTCGCTCAATTTAGTAACTTTTCTGGTTATAAATTGAATTTTAATAAGAGTGAACTATTTCCATTAAATATGCAATTTCCAATTTATAATCATGTACCATATAGAATTGTTACAGATTATTTTACTTATTTAGGTATTAAAATTACTAAAAAAAAATAAAGATTTATTTAAAATTAATTTTCTACCTTTAATCGATCAAATTAAGCAATTTGCTAATAGGTGGTCTCCATTATCTTTGTCTTTGGTAGGCAGAGTTAATGCCATTAAGATGATGATACTACCTAAATTTTTATATTTATTTCAAGCATTACCAATTTTTATTCCTAAATCTTTTTTTTGATATGGTTGACTCTAAAATATCTTCTTATTTGTGGCAGAACAAAAATCCTAGACTAGGCAAAAAATATTTACAGAAGCCTAAGAAGGAGGGCGGCTTGGCTCTACCAAACTTAAGATTTTACTATTGGGCAGTTAACATACGGTATTTAATATTCTGGACACAAGAATCGACTACAGCTGCTTGCCCACAATGGGTAAATTTGGAATGTAAATCTGTGCAAGATTTTTCATTGATCTCAATCTTAGGATCTTCACTTCCTTTTTCGTTATTTAAAATGAATAAACAGATAACTAATCCCATAGTCAAGTATACATTACGAATTTGGTTTCAATTTCGTAAATTTTTTGGCTTGAATAAGTTTATGCTCTCATGTCCTATAATATCTAACTGCTTCTTTCGGCTTTCATCTATAGATCAAGCTTTTCTATTATGGAAAACAAAAGGTATAACATGTTTTCGTGATCTGTTTTTGGATGATAACATTATGTCCTTTGAACAGCTATCTAATAAATATAATTTACCTAAAACCCATTTTTTTAGATATTTGCAAGTCAGAAATTTTCTGTATAATGAATTAGTCTTTTTTGAAAGAATGTCCATTGGACATTACAGAAAGAATTTTAGCCCTCAATCCTTGTCAAAAGGGTTTAGTAGCTATCATTTATAATATGATTATGAGTGTACAGCCAGATGTATCATAAAAATTAAGTAGGAATGGCAAGAAGAATTGCATTGTCCTATATCTACTGAGGAATGGGAAAATTTTTTATCATTGGTAAATTCGTCCTCTATTTGTGCTAAACATGCCCCAATACAATTTAAGGTTGTACATAGAGCTCACATGTCTAAAGATAAACTTGCTCGATTTTATTCTTATGTTAATTCAACTTGTGACAGATGTCATTCTGATGTTGCTTCATTGACTCATATGTTTTGGTCTTGTCCTTGTTTACAAAATTATTGGAAAGATATTTTTAATATTATTTCAAGAGTTTTAAATATCAATTTCCAACCGCATCCTTTTACTGCAATTTTTGGTTTACCAATGATAGATAATAATTATCTATCCGCTTCATCTCAACGATTGATTGCATTTGTTACATTAATGGCTAGAAGATCTATTTTACTGAATTGGAAAGAAATTAACCCTCCAACTGTATTTCAGTGGTTTTCTCAAACTATTTCTTGTCTGAGTTTAGAAAAAATTAGAAGTGTGGCTTTTGATTCTTCAGTTAAATTTGAGGAAACTTGGAGACCATTTTCATATGAGTTAAATGGTCTGATCCTAAACCTTACTGTTATTATCCTTAATTATTTGGATGGAAGTTCGGAGTTATCGGCACTACTGTATGTATTTAACATTATGCAATTGCCCATGTTGGTTAGTTTTTTAAAAAGTTTTCTTTTAGTTTTTTTGGTTTTTTATTTCTCTTTTTCGATTCTTTTACATTAATACTATGAGTTTGGGAGGCTTTATGTATTGATTATTACATATCTGATTGTCTATTTAAACTATTAATTATGTACTCTCAAACGTTTTGTATTCATATTTCACTTATGCTTTTCTTAAAATTAATAAAAAGATTTAAAAAGAAAGAAAGAGATTCACTCAGTTATCCAACCTACAGAGTCATCAGCGAGTACACACTGGAGAGAAGCCGTTCACCTGCTCAGTCTGTGGGAAGAGATTCATTGATTCAACCAGCCTACAGAAACATCAGCGAGTTCACACTGGGGAGAAGCCGTTCACCTGCTCAGAACGTGGAAAACGATTCACTCAGTCATCCCACCTACTTGAACACCTGCGAGTTCACACTGGGGAGAAGCCGTTCACCTGCTCAGAATGTGGGAAGGGATTCACTCAGTTATCCAACCTACAGAGACATCAGCGAGTTCACACTGGGGAGAAGCCGTTCTCCTGCTCTGAATGTGGGATGGGATTCACTCAGTTATCGAAGCTACAGAGTCATCAGCGAGTTCACACTGGGGAGAGGCCGTTCACCTGCTCAGTCTGTGGGAAGGGATTCACTCGGTCATCCAACCTACAGAGACATCAGCGAGTTCACACTGGGGAGAAGCCTTTCACCTGCTCAGAATGTGGGAAAGGATTCACTCAGTCATCCCAACTACTGGCACACCAGTCAGTTCACACTGGGGAGTAGCCATTGTTATGAATCCCTAGGTTTTGTTTGCATTGGACTGTCATTTTAAGAGAGAGCGATAGATTATAAGGCGAATCAGTCTGACTTGCAGCTTGTTTAGTTTTCTTTCTTTTTCAATCTTTTTATTAAGTTTTTCAAAAGCAAATCACAATGTTCTTAGTAGTACAAAGGGAGTGGGATTACATTGTTGGCAATTAACATATGAAAAAAAAAACTATAAATATCACCAATATAATTGACCTCCCAAACTCCTAATATAACCAAAATAGAAAAAAAAAGGAAAAGAAAACAAATTGAAATCAAACAAAAACTAAACTAAACCAAACTGAAACTAAACTAAACAAAGCTGGGCTATTCAATTATGTCAAATAAAATCATTAATGTCGTCAACTCCGCTCCTCTACTCAAATCAATGGATAAAGTAAAGGAATCAGAAGAAGTCAAATTACATTCTATGGAAGTGTTGAATAAAAGGCCTCCAAGTTTCTTCAAATTTAACCAAGGGGTCAAATGTACCACTTCTAATTTTTTCCAAATTTAAACAAGATATTGTTTGGGAAAACCACTGAACTGTAGTTGGAGGATTCGTCTCTTTCCCGTTCAATAGAATAGATCTTGTAGCCGTTAAGATAGCAAATGCAATCACCCGCCAAGCTGCAAAGGACAAATCAATCCAAAAATTGCAGTAATAGGATGAGGTTGTAAACCTATGTGTGAAATTGTAGAGAATATATCAACAATATTTTTTCATAATTGTTCCAATAGAGAGCAAGACCAAAACATACGAGTTAGAGAAGCTACCTCAGAACGACATCTATCCCAGATAGGATTTATATAAGAATAAAATTGGGCTAACTTATCCTCAGATATATGTGCCCTATGTACCACTTTAAATTGAATCAACGTATGTTTGGCACAAATAAAAGAACAATTAACTAATTGTAATGTTTTTTTCCCCATTTCTTTATAGGTACAGAGAGTTGAAGTTCCTTCTCCCATTCATTTTTAATTTTATCAGATATATCTGGCTGTATATTCATAATCATACCATAAATGATTACTATTAAACCCTTTTGATAAGGATTTAAGCCTAATTTTTTTCTATAACAGTTGGATATGAAAGCGGAAAGGTCGGTAACATCGTATTTAAAAAACGTCTGATCTGTAAGGATCTAAAACATATTGCATTTGGGCAAATTATATTTAATAGACAACTGTTCAAAAGACATGAAACAGTTATCCAAAATTAAATCACAAACACATATTATACCCTTCATTTTCCAAGCCATAAAGGTTTGATCCATGACAGAGGGTTAAAAGGAAAAATTAGATATAATAGGATTTGATAAAATAAATTTATTCAAGCCAAGGAATTTATGAAACTGAAACCATATTCATAATGTATGTTTAATTGTAGGGTTAACCATTTGTTTATTCAATTTAGAGAGAACCAAGGGAAGTGAGCTCCCTAAGATGGAAGCCAATGAAAATCCTTGTGCCGAATTGTGTTCAAGATTAACCCAATGAAGACTAACATTCAAATACACTTCTTATGTCCAAAATATTAAATATTGAATATTAATTGCCCAGTAATAAAACCTTAAATTTGGCACTGCCAAGCCACCATTCTTTTTGGATTTCTACAAATATTTTTTACTTCGCCTAGGATTTTTATTCTGCCATTTTTTAGATGAAATTTTAGAGTCAATAGTACCAAAAAAGGATTTAAGAATAATGATTGGTACTGCTGGGAAAATATATAAAATTTTAGATAAAATAATCATTTTTATAGCATTAATTTGGCCAATCTATGACATAGACAATAAGGACCATCTAGTAAACAATTGTTTGACCTGATCAATTAAAGGTAAAAGATTAACATTAAATAAATCCTTATGTTTTTTTTAGTAATTTTAACACCTAGATAAGTAAAATAATCCGTAACTAATCTAAATGGTTAATGTCTATAGATTGGAACTGACAAATTTAAAGGGAAAAGTTCACTCTTATTAAGATTCAGTTTGTAACCAGAAAAGTTACTAAACTGAGCGAGCAGGATATAAAAGCATGATTGGATTTGTCAGGATTCGAAATATATAATAGCAAATCATCTGCATATAATGATAACTTGTGTACCACATTCCCGCGGGAAATGCCAAGTATAGGAGAGTCACGAATAGCAATAGCTAAAGATTCCAGGGCAATGTCAAATAGCAATGGGCGAAGAGGATAACCTTGCCTAGTGCCGCCAAATAACCGAAAACAAAATATTATATTATTGGTAAGTACCGAAGCCATAGGGGCATAATATATCAATTTAACCCAAGATATAAATTACAAACTAAAATTAAATTTCTCAAGCGTGGTAATTAAGTATGGCCGTTCAACTCTATCGAATGCTTTCTCGGCATCCAATGAGATGACTCATTCTGGAATTCTAGATGAGGGAGTATAAACAATATTCATCAGTCTCCTAATATTAAAGGACAAATAGCGTTTTTTAATAAATCTGGTCTGAGCGACCGAGATAATTTGAGGCAATACATTCTCCAATCTAGTAGCCACCATTTCCGCCTCCTGTCCAGGGGTGCTGCATTTACCTGATGTGCAGGTTCGAGATTCCCCCACGTGGGACCTCGGGGAATTGCACAGACGCGAAGAGGCCCGGGGGTGGGGGTGGGGGGCGTTCCTCAGTCTGGGACTCCAGTGTCCCGGGGTTTGCATTTTTCCGGAGAGAATCTTTTTGCTCCCTTTGCAGAGGACGGTGCATTCGGCGGTCTGGCCGATATAATGATGTTAAATTGACAGATCCGTCAGCAGTGATGCTGGATCTGCAGCGATCTCGGTCACCGCCCTGCATTGTGTGATTTGATAATCATCGGTTCCCCGATGCAGAGTGACGGTGAGAAACGGGACTGATTATTCAACCAGTCACTTGTTGTCGCCAGTCAGTTGAATCGGAGGCAACTTATTTATTCCTGCACGTTGGCAGCTCACACATTGGTTAATTTACATTTGTCATGATGAAATCAATAAACCGCTGTAACTTCCTGTCCTGGTGCCGGACTCGAGTTTTATTTGAGGTTTCTGCTGCCCCCCGCACCCTGTGCACTGCAACAGTGGGTCGGAGCTCCTCACACTGACACAGTAGCGTCTCAGCTCCAGGCTGAGGGAGGTCGGACTGGCAGAGTCTGGGTGCCCAGTATCTCATATCCACCAAAGCCCCTTACTTGCTAAATGACCCTCTCCTGCCCCCCGCTGACAGTTAAAATCGATGAGATTCCACCCGCAAACGGTTAATATCAACCGTGAGTACACTGAGGTCCCAAGTACGAGAGGGATGGGGGATGAAATATCGGCGTCAGACACGGAGTGAAGCTCCCTCCACAACGTCCCATAACACACACACACCCGTGGTCAACACAGAGAGAAACTCCCTCCACACTGTCCCATCATATACTCTTGGGGTCAGACACAGACTGAATCTCCCTCCACACCGTCCCATCACACACTCCCGGGGTAAGACACAGAGTGGAGCTGTTCTGATAGCGCTGGGTGAAATCGAGAAAAAACTGCTTTATGAAGGTCGTGAGTTACTTGGAGTTGGTTTGAAACGTCTCTTGGACATCTAAGTGAGCGGCTGGTTTAGAGTGGAAGCTTCGTTTGGAGTTTTTCTGCCAGTTTGGACGGGGTTCGTTGACGGCTGCGAACTGCGTAGCACCCAGCTGTGGCCGCTGGCAACTCGCCAGGAAGCCGGGTCGCTCCAAAAACCGGAGACAAACGCCGTTGTTCCCCCACTGACATCGGGACAACCTCCTTCCATCTTTATCGTCGGCACTCCCGTTCGGTGTAGGAGCCGAAACATCGTTTGAGACGTCTCGACCTCTCACGGCCTGGAACTTCTGCAGGACTAACGGAGCCTTTCTTGGCGTTGGAATTTCTGTCACTGAGCCAGCAAGGTACTGTTGTGTACAAACTTTTCCGGCCAGTTACTCAACTCGCTCCAGCACTTTATAAGCAGCACCACCACCGTATCATTCTCGATTCGGACATAGAAACAACATGCCGGAGCAGTCTACAGGCAGTCGCAGGCCTTCGGGGAGTTATGCAAAGGCGGCTGCCTCTCCAGCCTCCGACAACGCCCTGTTTCGGTCGGTGAAAGTGGATCGCGGGGTGCAATGTATTTTGCGTCCTGGAACTACCCTGGAAAAGTGCGCGGAGGCTATGGAGGACTTGTTGGGGAGAGATGGTGTTTTGGCCACTCAGAAAGAGTTCGGGAAGGCAGTGTTTTATCTGAGGAATGATGAGTTGGTGCATCGGGGCCTCAGTAGGGGGATCACGGGGGAAAACATCTTTTTACAGATGGAGCTGGTGACAGCTCCCACACAACGCATCGTCCTCGGTCACGTAAGGCCTTTCATCCCCAGTGAGGACCTGCTTCCCGCACTGGCACGCTTGGGGCAAGTACGGTCAGAAATAACTGCCATCAGGCACAAATTCAGGAGCCGCACCCTCCGTACCGTAATCTCTTTCCGGCGACAGGTATTCATGCAGCTGGAAAAGGGGGACGAAGTTGAGGGCCGGTTTACTGTCCGGCACGAGGGAGTAGATTATCAGGTGTATTGGAGCTCTGAGCGCCCACGGTGCCATGCGTGCGGGCAGGTGGGGCACTTTCGGAGGGACTGTCCTAGTACCCGAAAGCCTCGGGAGTCCACTTCGGGAACTAGTGCCCCTGCTAGCTCTGCCCCGATCCCATTCCTGCTCCTACACCTGTGCCGGTCCCTGACCCTGTCTCTACCCCTGTCCCTATTCCTACCCCTGTGCTGGCCCCTGCTCCTGCCCCTGTGGATCAGGCGGGTGATCCTGAGGCTACCTGCAGGGAGGTTCAGGCGAGGGACGGGGCGGAGCCTGTGCGGGGAAGGAAAGTGAGGAAGAAATCCAAACACATGAAGAAGTCGGCCCCCGAGACCGCAGATCTCACGCTCATTTGCCCTGAAGTGGAACGGGAGGCTCGGGGAAGTGCACAGTCGGACGGGGTGATGGAAGCGGAGAGTAACGCTCCATCGGTGAATCCCGCAGCTGTGTGCTCCTCCGGCTTGAAGAGGAGAAGGGAATGTTCCCCCAAGAGGGCAGGAAATGTAGATGCGGGGGAGTCCCAGAAAGAGGTGGGAATCCGGGTGGAGGTTGTGTCTAACCCTGAATTCCCAGACATAGTCACCAGTCCTGTGGTAGGTGGAGCAGTTGTGCAGGTAGCTAGTGCTAGGCCGATTGGAACAGCTAAAACAGACTTGGAGCCCTCCACCCAGGACTTAGCAGTAAGCGCCTCCCTGGAGGCAAGTGTATTAAACAGTATGAGCGGAGAGGAGACCAAGCTCTCTCACTGTCAGCATCAGGCTGCCGGTGAATCCCTTGGACCAGAGCTGCTGGGGTCCCCTTCATACCTGTCTCCTGGGGAGGGTGATATAACCTGCATGCCGACCCCATCAACTAATGGCCTGCAGGGAGTATCTGGGGGTTTTCCCTCCATCGTCGCAACTGTGGATAAGATTGCCACGTATTAGAACACACGAGGAGGAAGATGGGGAATCTGTCTGCAGTGAGGGGTTGGAGGGAGACTCTTTTGATAGTGAGACAGTGGACATCCTCACCCGTCCTGAGAAATCCTCAATTATACCTGTGAAGGAGATCAGAGAGTTCATTCTCACCTCTGAGGGTGCAAAGCATCGGCCTAAATTAACCTCGCTTCGTTGGTCTAGCATGCCGAGGCTGGTGAAGTCCCTGCGAGTCATCCTTAGACGGAAGGGGAAGGGGAAGAGGAATGCTGTGTCGGGGAATGACAGGCGGCAGCTGAAATCCTTTCTGGATGACCTGGTGAGGGACATCAGAGAGGGAAGCAGCCTCGTTCCTTCGGGAGACGGTGGGTCACATGGTGGCGTTGGCACCACTCGGGCCCGGAAAGCAAAGAGCATTTTTGCTTTCTTTCTGGATAGTGCGACTGAGGGCGCCTCCGCTCTCACTGGGAAGGGTACTGGTGCTGAGGCCCAGTCTGTTCCCAACATGAAGCTCACTGTAGCTGGTCTAAATTTGAATGGTAGCAATGGTTCTCTCCGAAGATAAAACACTCTCGCAGTCTTCAGCGATCGGAGGTATACGGTGAGTTTCCTGTAGGGAACCCATACCATCCCGGGGGACGAGTCCGCTTGGCCCCTGGAGTGGCAGGGAGGGGTATACATAAGCCACCTCAGCTCCAGCTCTAGCGGGGTGGCGATCCTGTTGGCCTCGACCTTCCAGCCGGAAATGGTAAAAGCTCAGGATGTCGAGCCCGGCCGCCTGCTCCATCTGGCTGTGCGCCTGGATGGTGAACCTCTGCATTTCATCAACGTGTATGCCCTGAGGGGCGGGGTGATGCAGACGCGCCTACTCCCTATTCCGTCAGCTTTCCACTCTAGGGGGTCCTGGGGGTGGGGACTTCAAATGTACCTTCGAGGTGGAGAACCTCTGCAGTCTTCATCGGCAAAGAAGCGAAAGGAGTTAGTCGATCGCTTTGACTTGGCGGACGCCTGGCGGGATCTACATCCTGACTCTGGAGCCTTCTCGAGAAGGTCTAGAGGGGGGAGAATCCCGAATAGACCGCCTCTGTGTCTCTCAAGCGTACAGCTCCCCCGCAACGGCAACCTGCATGCGGCAAATGTCGTCCTCGAACCATCACCTTGTGTGGATGGAATTTCCCCCCGGCACTCTGAGGCGTCGTGGCATCAGCGCCTACTCCCTATTCCGTCAGTTGTCCACTCTACTGAGCTCCATGGATCCTGGGGGTGGGGACTTCAAATGTACCTTCGAGGTGGGGAACCTCTGCAGTCTCCAGCGCGACACAGCGTCGGCAAAGAAGCGAAAGGAGTTAGTCGGCCCCTTTGACTTGGTGGACGCCTGGCGGGATCTACATTCTGACTCTGGAGCCTTCTGGAGAAGGTCTAGAGGGGGGAGATTCCCGAATAGACCGCCTCTGTGTCTCTCAAGCGTACAGCTCCCCCGCAACGGCAACCTGCATGCGGCAAATGTCGTCCTCGAACCATCACCTTGTGTGGATGGAATTTCCCCTCTGCACTCTGAGGCGTCGTGGCATCAGCGCCGGACTCCGGAGCGAAGGGTCCCGAGTTCGAATCCAGCCACTCCTGTGCATGTTTTCCATGGGTTCAGCGTCGAGCTGGCCACTCGTCCTTGTAAAACAAAACTGGAGAATGCTACAGAAACGCCACAGGATGACCAATCACCAGCATGATCGGAGCAGAAAGCTTGTCATGGCGGCGCCCCGATTGAGCGGTTTGAGAGAGCGTTGCTGGACCTAGTGTATCGGAGGGGTCGTGACTGTCACGTGACAACACTGTCCACTACCCGGTCGGAAGGCACGTCACCTGCCAATCAAGGTTTGACCCCTTCTCGCCAATCAGTGCGCTGTTACGAACCCGCAGGTTTCGTTCACTGTGGATTGTCACTTTAACAGAGCGCTTCAGTGAGGCAGGACTATGATGTTGTTCACTGACCGACTCGCAGCTTGTTTACCTTTAAAACAAGGACACAGACAGTCACCGTCAGGAGTCGGAAGAAGAAGAGGGAGGGAGGGAGGGAGGGAGAGAGAGGGAGGGAGGGAGGGAGGGAGGGAGGGAGGGAGGGAGGGAGGGAGGGAGGGAGAGAGAGAGAGAGAGAGAGAGAGAGAGAGAGAGAGAGAGAGAGAGAGAGAGAGAGAGAGAGAGAGAGAGAGAGAGAGGAACCTGGAAAAGGCAGCAGTTCCAGCTTGTCGAAGCTGGGAATTTGGAACTCTGCTACACCCACAAGGGTGGGGTGATCATCGATCCGGTGCACATCCGATGTGTGGCTGTCACTCCGTATAATCCAAAGGAGTGGGATCTGGGAATGTCCTGTGGGACCACCTTGCCTGGGTGTGTGATGTGGTAAACCCTTGAAGACGGCATCCCTGTGACAGATCACTCTGGTGGTCCTTCGTGTGTGGATTTGGAACGGCTCGACGGAGGATCTTCCACCACTGATATTTATTAATTACCAACGTGGAACCCGTGGAATTCGGCGTAATTGCCTTCTTTCTACGTTTTACCCTGGATTACAATATCTCTCTCCCATCATTTACTCCGTGGATGAACTGAACTTCCATGCTTTCCCATCTCAAGACTCTAAGCCTTGTTCCGCCGAGCTCAATAGTTTGGGAGTTACATTTACACACACCTACACATAACAAAGTTAACTTTTGTTTAGATAGATAGATAGATAGATAGATAGATAGATAGATAGATAGATAGATAGATAAATAGATACTTTATTCATCCCCATGGGGAAATTCAACTTTTTTTCCAATGTCCCATACACTTGTTGTAGCAAAACTAATTACATACAATACTTAACTCAGTAAAAAAATATGATATGCATCTAAATCACCGTCTCAAAAAGCATTAATAATAGCTTTTAAAAAGTTCTTAAGTCCTGGCTGTAGAATTGTAAAGCCTAATGGCATTGGGGAGTATTGACCTCTTCATCCTGTCTGAGGAGCATTGCATCGATAGTAACCTGTCACTGAAACTGCTTCTCTGTCTCTGGATGGTGCTATGTAGAGGATGTTCAGAGTTATCCATAATTGACCGTAGCCTACTCAGCGCCCTTCGCTCAGCTACCGATGTTAAACTCTCCAGTACTTTGCCCACGACAGAGCCCGCCTTCCTTACCAGCTTATTAAGACGTGAGGCGTCCCTCTTCTTAATGCTTCCTCCCCAACACGCCACCACAAAGAAAAGGGCGCTCTCCACAACTGACCTATAGAACATCTTCAGCATCTCACTACAGACATTGAATGACGCCAACCTTCTTAGGAAGTACATTCGACTCTGTGCCTTCCTGCACTTGGTAAAGTTGTTATATTATCAGTAGATACTAATAAAGATAGTGGTTTTAACATCCGGGCGCTCCAGTGACAACTGCCGATGGTGCCGCTGAGCTGGGGGCTCCCTGGACTTTGAACGGGACCCGCTGGGTTTGCGGCCACCGCGCCTACCCGTGGCTTCTCGCGAGCTGGTCCGGCTGTTGCTTTATGTGCCATATGTGCTGCCCTTCATCCACCCCCTGAACGATCTGGGGGAGCACCAGACACACAGCGGCCACCGGGACAAGAGGGCCATCACGGAGGTGGAGAGGTTCTGGATGATAGCCTCTCCCAGATACGGCACGGCCCAATTGCCCCGTGAGGTGATCCAGATGACCAGTGTGCTCGGGACGCTGGCCAACGAGACGGCAGTGACACTGCAACACACCGAAGATGCCCTCACCCGACGGCGGCAGAGCTGGCGGCCGCCAGGATGGTCACCCTGCAAAATCGACAAGCCCCGGATTACCTACTGGCGGCTGATGGTGGTACCTGTGCCATCATTGGTAAGGGGTGCTGCACGTTTACCCCGGACGTGTGGATCAACATCACCCACTTGGCTGCTCACATTCGGGACTCGGTGGCTAAAATTCAAACATTGAGGGACCAGCTCCTCCGGCACGACACCTCATGGGGAAACTGGTGGCCGTTTGGGTCCCTAGGCAACTGTCACCCACTGGTCGATTGCATTCATTCTCGGTATCATCGCTGTGTGTATATTATGTTGTGCTTGCCAAACTATTCAGAGCACGTCCGCCTTTTTTCAGGCCTGTACAGTCACATACAGCGTTAACCTTAGAAATAGTTGAGGGTAAAACTTCCATTAAGATATATCACTTTCCTTTTCACTGTGTTACATGTAATGTTTGGCGAGTGGCGTGAATCCGAGTTATGGATTTTATTGCACGGGGTCGTGACTGTCACGTGACACCACTGCTCACTTCCTGGTCGGAAGGCACGACACCTGTCAATCAAGGTTTGACCCCTCCTCGCCGATCAATGCACACCCCAACATTGGCCCCTTTAATTAGCCTTGTACTTGGCCTCGAGCAATTGGCCTTTGTAATCGGCTTAACTCTGCTGGTACCGAGCCATTAGCCCCCCTGGGAATTACCGGGGCGGGACCCTCCAGCCCTGCTGCACTATAAAGGGTGCCACGCGTGCTGGACCCTTTCCCTTTGCCATCTCCGAGGGACCACCCTGCTTCACCCCAGGCTGAGAACCGTGGAACGGCGCTGGAGAACTTGTTGGTGAGCTGTGCATTGAATAGGGTTGGGAGCGTCGATTAGTGTCCCGAATAGCACAGAGCCGAGCCTGCACTCGGTCAGGGTGTGGCGCATATCGCATTGGTTGTGTGGGTGTGTGCGTGTGTACTTTCTTCACAGGCGATTTTCCCACGTTCGATAGTAATTGTCCGTGTGTGTTTTATTGCCGATCCGATATTCCCCCGACTGCTGTAAATTGTGTGCATGTTGCTTCAGTTGCCATTTTCCCACGTTTGCCTTCTGTAAATAAAATACTTTTCTACCAAGACTGTGTGTCCAAAGTCCTTTCCTTTGAGATCTACCGAATCTGTTTCCCCACTTACAACAATTGCTCAGCCAATTTACAATTTCTACGTTCATGCGATATGGGTGTTTAATCAGTTTGGCTTGACCAATATCTACGTCATGTACTGCGACCGTGGTTTCCTTGGGAACATCGAGAAATAAATCTTTAAACTTCAGAATTAATTCCTTCAGCTGTTGATGTTGCTTTGGCTGCAGATGAGACAACTTGTTATCGATGTTTTCTAGAACCACCGAGTTCATTAGTCTAACTGGGACCACGGTTGGCTTGTGAAAAGTCTCAGACGAGTCAATTGTTTCATTCTCAGGGTTACCAGATTCATATGTTTTGACAACAACACTCACAGACGGTGCCTGCTTGTCAAAATAAGGTTTTATCATATTTATGTGTACCACCTGTGTTAGTTTACATCAGTCGGGTGTTTCAATACTATAATTCACATAATTAATTTGAGAGACTATTTCATACGGTCTGTTGAATTTCGCCTGAAGTGGATTCGTCAACATTGGAAATAAGACAAGCACCTTATCTCCCACCTGGTATTTTCTTTTGCAAGCCCGCTTATCAAACCAACACTTCATTTTGTTTAGAGAAATCTTTAAGTTTGTCTCGCTAAACTACAGGCTTGGTGTAGTTTATTTTTGAACTTCAAAACATAGTCTAACAAGTTAACATGTACATCCTCATCAATCCACTGTTCCATTAACAAGGGCAAAGGTCAACTCACTCTGTGACCAAATACAAGTTCAAATGGAGTAAAGCCCAGTGATTTTGTACCGACTCTCTTACTGCGAACAAAAGTAAATGTATTCCTTCATCCCAGTCTTTTCCATTTTCAACATTTTAATGTCATAATCATTGTTTTGGGGGTAGAATGAATTTTTTCTAAAGCCCGTTGTGATTCCGGTTGGTATGCAGACGATGTAATTTGTTTAGCTCCCAGTTCTTAAACTACCTGCTGGAATAATCCAGATGTAAAATTACTTCCGTGTTCAGACTGGATTTCTTTAGGCAAACCAGAAAACGTAAAAAACTTGGGAAGAGCTTCGCCACAGTTTTAGCTTTAATATTTCTGAGAGGTATTGCGTCTGGGAATCTGGATGCAGTACACATAATAGTTAGCGGATACTGATGGCCAGCTTTAGTCTTTGGCAATGGGCCAACACAATCCACCATAAATTTTGAAAAGGGTTCACCGAATGCACGTATAGACCACAGTGGGGCACTGGGGTGACCTGATTAGGTTTACCCACAACTTGACAAGTGTGACAGGTTCTGCAAAAGCTCACAACATCTTTCCTCAGATTAGGCCAGTAGAACTATTTCATAATCCTGTTTACAGTTTTATTCACTCCAAAATGGCCACCTGAGGGCAGAAAGTTAAACTTTCAGCCCTATAAACTTTACGAACTACAACTTGGTGAACAATTGCCCATTCCTCACTCACTGGTATAGCAGGTGGCCTCCACTTCCGCATTAACACACCATCCTTGATATAATACCCTGGTGGCACTTTCTTAATCTCATCATCTGAGAGAGCTGTTTCTTTTAAAGCTTCAATCTCGGGGTCTCGGTTCTGATCTGCTATAAACTCGTCTTCGTCGGCAGACTTTTTAGCCATACTTCACGTTACTGGGCAGGAAGGATAAATGTTAAAATCCATCTGTGGGTTGTCAGTGGTTGGCATAGTTGTTAACTGCACTGCAGGAACAACTTTACCATCTGCCAGGTCATTCCCTAACAACAAACTAACATCTTCCCCCAAATACGTCTTTATGTCATCAGGGATGCACCTTTTCAATTCTTCAATTAAAACCAATTCTTTCAAGCTGTTAAAATCATCAGTCACATTTTTGCATGTGCACCAGTGGTCAAAACACACAAACTTCTCAGAAGCAAATTCCATATAAGTCTGGTTCACAGATTTCCTCAGATTTCTAAACTTTTGCCTGTATGATTCTGGGGCAAATTCATAAGCTTTGAGCACAGCCTGTTTCACTATGTCATAATCAGCTGCTTCATCAAGTTTCAAAGCAGAATAGGCTTGCTGAGCCTTCCCCTCAAATTACACTTTGTAAGAGAATAGGCCGACCCTCTTCTGGCCACTTTAAACTCTGAGCAACCTTCTCAAAATGCTGAAAGTATTTATCAACCTCTGCGTCATCAAATGGAGGGACCAATTTAACTTCCCAACTGGCCTCAAATTTATCACCAGAGACTAACGCTAGACTCTTTTGCTGCAACCTCTATCTTTTCCAGCTCGAACAGCTTCTGTCTTTCTGTTTCCTCCCTCTAATTTTCTGCCTCTTCTCTGTTTTTCTGCTTCTCGAGCCTCAAACTGCCTCTCCCTTTCTGCAGCCTCCAGCTTTAATTTTTCTCACTTGTACTGGAGCTCAAGCTCACTAGGTTTACTTTCAGGAAACACCTCCAACTCCTCCACTTTAAACACACCATCAAATTCATAATGTTCAGCTATTAGGCTCTGCAACTGTGCCCTCCCCATTGTCAATTTCACCTTAGCAAGTTTTAACCTTCTAGCAAAGCTCAACAACTCAATCCTTCTGGCGTCCTCTAATGCCTCAGAGGTTGGTTATTCCAGACATCTATCAGCATCCATTGTTGCTGATTTTCCACACACAAATAAATCAAAAGGGATGAAATTGATAATTAATCAATATGCCCCAAAATCTGTTCATATCCAGGACACAGGCCCCAATTTTGTTACGAATCACAACGTTTTACAAACGAACCAGCAGCAATAGACTATACCTGGAGTCTGTTTTTGATGTTAAAACTATCTTTATTAGAACCTACTAGTAATTTAGAAACTTAAGCAAGATAAAAGTTAACAGTGTTATCTGTATATATGTGTGTAAATAAAACTCCCGAACTATTGAGCTCGGGGGAAACAAGGCTTGGAGTCTTGAGATGGTAAAGTATGAAAGTTCAGTTCAACTACAAAATAGGTGATGAGAGAGATATTTGTAATCCAAGGTAAATGTCAAGAGAAGGCAATTATTTCGAATTCCACAGGTTCCATGGTGGTAAAACGAGAGAGCAGTCACTGTAGATTTTATTTGTTGTCGTTCCAAACCCACATACGATTTATCACCGAAAGTGACTTGTCACAAGGGGATTCGTCTTCAAAAGAATTACCACACCACATCCAGGCAAGGGTTAACAAATCAGTGGTCTTCACAGGATACCCAAAATCAGATCCATTCCTATGGATCAAACGATGTGACAACCGCACATTCGATGTACGGTGAATCGATAAATAACCCACCCTTGTGGGCATAGGTAAGTTCCAAACAGTGACCCTTGGCCACTAGTTCACTTGTTTCAATCCTTCCATTTTGCCTCCTTCATCTCCGTCTGTCTCTGAGTGTCTGTGTCCTTGGTTAAAACTATACAAGCTGTGAGCGATGTAAACAAGCTGCAAGTCAGACTGATTCACCTTCTTAATCTCTCTCTCTTAAAATGACAGTCCATAGCAAATGAAACTTAGGGAATCATAACTATGGCCACTCCCCATTGTGAACTGACTGGTGAGCCAGTAGTTGGGGCGACTGAGTGAATCCCTTCCCATAGACTGAGCAGGTGAATGGCTTCTCCCCAGTGTGAACTCGCTGATGACTCTGTAGGTGGGATAACCGAGTGAATCTCTTCCCACATTCTGAGCAGGTGAACGGCTTCTCCCCAGTGTGAACTCGCTGATGATTCTGTAGGTTGAATGACCGAGTGAATCTCTTTCCACAGACTGAGCAGGTGAATGGCTTCTCCCCAGTGTGAACTTGCTGATGTTTCTGTTGGGTGGATGAATCAGTGAATCCCTTCCCACAGACTGAGCAGGTGAACGGTTTCTCCCCAGTGTGAATTCTTTGATGAATCTGCAGGTGGGCTGACTGAGTGAATCCCTTCCCACATTCTGAGCAGGTGAAGGGCCTCTCCCCAGTGTGAACTCGCTGATGATTCTGTAGGTTAGTTGATTGACTGAATCTCTTCCCACAGACTGAGCAGGTGAACGGCTTCTCCCCAGTGTGAACTCGCTGATGTCTCTGTAGGTGGGATAACCGAGTGAATCTCTTCCCACATTCTGAGCAGGTGAACGGCCTCTCCCCAGTGTGAACTCGCTGGTGTCTCTGTAGTTGGGACGACTCAGTGAATCTCTTCCCACATTCTGAGCAGCTGAATGGCTTCTCCCCAGTGTGAACTCGCTGGTGTTTCTGTAGGCTGGTTGAATCAGCGAAACTCCTCCCACATTCTGAGCAGGTGAATGGCTTCTCCCCAGTGTGAACTCGCTGATGTCTCTGCAAGTGGGCTGACTGAGTGAATCCCTTCCCACATTCTGAGCAGGTGAACAGCTTCTCCCCAGTGTGAACTCGCTGATGTCTCTGTAGGTGGGATGACACAGTGAATCCCTTCCCACATTCTGAGCAGGTGAACGGCTTCTCCGCAGTGTGAACTCGCTGATGACTCTGTAGGTGGGATGACACAGTGAATCCTTTCCCACATTCTGAACAGGTGAACGGCTTCTCCCCAGTGTGAACTCGCTGATGACTCTGTAGGTGGGATGACACAGTGAATCTCTTCCCACATTCTGAGCAAGTGAACGGCTGCTCCCTGGTGTGAATTCGCTGGTGAGCCATTAGGTCAGATGACCGAGTGAATCCTTTCCCAGTTATACAGCAGATGACCAGCCTCTGTCCAGTGTGGTGTGAACTGACTGGTGCCCCCAGGAGGGAAAACTGAGTGAATCCTTTCTCACACACAGAACAGGTGAATGGCCTTGCCTAGCGTGAACTTGCTGATGTACCTTCAGTTGAGATGACCGAGTGAATCCCTCCCCACAGTCTGAGCAGGAAGGATGGTCGATTGAATCCCTTGCTCCACTTCTTGAATATCTAGACAGAGACAATAAAACTGGCGTGTCGTGCTTAAGCTTCCTGGAGACAAATTCCTTCTCGGTTTTAACCTGTAAAAGGATTTACAAAAACTATCAATGGGTTTAGGGCATTTCAGATGAGATTACATGATTTGCCAAGGTTTGATCTGGTATGACACCATTACAGTGAGGTTAAACCCAAGCTGGACAGAGATATATTATCTCCTGACTGGGCAGAGTGCTGGTATGTGCAATGACCATCAATTCTCTGATGCTCTTCCTGTCTCCATTCGAATGGGACATTTCTGCCATCTCCAATTTGTACCCTCGCTCAGTTTGTCTCTCTCCATTGGTATTATTCCCTGTTCCTGCTGAGCTGCATGGGTGCCTGGCCCCACAGTAACTGAAACAGTATCCCATAAATTGTTTTTCTTGACGTGCAACTGGGATGTTCTTTTATGTATTATTAACTTAAAGTGCCACAGTTTTAATGCCAGATAAAAAATTCCTGCTGAGATGAATTGTTGGTCCACACGTCTGATAAAAGGACTTAGAGAGAATGTTTGTATTATTTCACGTTCTTGTCACAGTCATAGAAAATTAAAATACTGAAACAGGCCCTTTAGGCCATCTAGTTTATGCCGAACTATTTAAATTGCCCACTCCCATACCCTTACCATCCAGGTACCTACACAAACCTCTTAAATGTTGAAATCGAGCTCGCATGCGCCACTTGTGTTGGCTGCTCATTCCACACCCAGATGACTGTCTGTGTGAAGAAGTTTCCCCTCATGTTCCCCTTAACGTTTCACCTTTCACCCTTAACCCATGGCCTCTGGTTGTAGTTCCACCCCATCTCAGTGGAGAAAGCCAGCTTGCATTTACACTATCTATGCCGCTCTATCAAAATCAAATCTCCCATCAATCTTCTACATTCCAACAAATAAAGTCCTGATCTGTTCAATCTTTCATTAAAACCCAAGTCCTCCAGACCTGGGAACATCCTCCTGAATTTTCTCTGAACTCTCTGAACCTCTTTTACATCTTTCCTGTAGGCAGGTGACCAAAACTGCACACAATACTCCAAATTAGGCCTCACCAATGTCTTCTGCAAGTGAACATAAAATCCATCTATTGTCAGTACTTTGGTTCATGAAGGCCAATGGGCTAAAATGTTTTTTTCCATCACTATCTAACTGTAATACCACTTTCAGTGAATTAAGGGCTTGTATTCCCAGGACCCTTTCTTCTATAACACTCCTCCGTGCCGGACCAGTCACTGTGAAAGACCTCCCTTGGTAGGTCAGACCAAAGTGCAACACCTCACACGTGTCTCCATTAAATTCCATTTTCCATTTCTCAAACCATTTTCCCAGCTGGTGCAGATCGCACTGCAAGCCATGATAATCTTCCTCACTGTCCACTACACCACCAGTCTTGGTGTCATCCACAAATTTGAAGATCCTGTTAACCACACTATCATCCAGATTACTGATATAGATGACAAACAACAACTGATCCAGCGCTGATCCCTGTGCAACCACTAGTCAGAGGCCTCCAGTCAGAGAGGCAACCACCTGCTACCACACTCTGGCTTCTCCCAAAGACAGTGTCTCATCCGATTTACTATCTCATCTTGAACGCTGAGTGACTGAACCTTCTTGACCAACCTCCCATATGAGACTTTGTCAAGTGCCTTGCTAAAGTCCATGTAGACAACATCCACTGCCTTGCCTTCATCCACTTTCCTGATAACTTCCTCGAGAGACTCTGTAAGATTGGTTAGATATGACCTACCATGCACAAAGCCATGCTGTCTATCTTTAATCAGTCCACATCTATCCAAATACTTATATATCCGGTTCCTGCACATAATAACGTTCCAAGGACTTTCCTACTAGTGATGTCAAGCTCACCAATGTACAATTTCTCAGTTTATTTTTTACAGCCTTTCTTGAACAGCAGAACAACATCGGCTGTCCTCCAATCCTCCAGTACATCACCTGTCACTTACGATTATTTAAATATCTATGCTTGTGCCCTGACAATTTCTGCACTTGTCATCCGCAGGATCCTGGGGAACAACTTATCAGGCCCTGGGGATTGATCCACACTAACTTGCCGAAAGACAGCGAACACCACCACCTCTGTAATCTGTACAGGGTCCATGAAGTTGATGCTGCTTTACCTCACTTCTACAGACTCTGTGTCCATCTCTTAAGTAAATACGGATGCAAAAAAAATCTCCCACATCTATTTTGTCTCCTCATATGGATTACCATTCTGATCTTGCAGAGGATTATTTTTTTTTCCATTGCAATCTTTTCGCTCTTAACATATCTGCAGAATCGCTGAGGATTCTCATTCTCCTTGTCTGCTGGGGCAAATTCATGCCTTCTTTTATTTCTTTCATAAGTGCTCACTTGAATTTCCTGTATTTCATAAGTACCCCATTTGTTCCTATCTGCCTGTACCTGGTATGCACCTCCTTTTTATTGATCTGGGAGAGGAAAGCCAAAGGGGTGATAGAGCTCAATGCTGGGAGGTTGGAGTGGTTGGGGGTGGGGGAGGTTAAACTAAAGTTGTAGGGGGAATGGGAGCCTGAATAACAGAACAGAGAGTGGAGAGGTTGTAGAGACAGATGTTGTTCAGTCCTCAGACAAAGTCAGGAATGAAAAAGTTGAGCATGGTGCAGTGAATATGCTGAGCCCTGTATATTTCAATACAAGGAGCAGCGTAGGAAAGGCGGATGTGTTCAGGGTATGGAACAACACCTGGAATTATGACACTAGGATCTGGCAACTGTGGACTAGGACAGGCTGCTTTATGGCAAAGGTGTGCTTGTTAAATGGGAGGCCTTCAAAGCAAAATTTTGAAAGTACAAAGTGTGTATCTCCTTGTCAGAATAAAAGGTAAAGATTTATTTATTTTATTTCTTATGTGTTCTCTTGCATTTCTTATACTCCATAAGAACCTGCCTGCCTATCCCTGTTATGCAACTCCATTTTGTGCTTCACCAGGGTCCCAATATCTCTTGGAAAAAAAAGGTTCCCTACAGTTTCTAAGAAATGCAAGAGGACACATAAGACATAAATCAGGATGGCTAAAAGAAGGCATGAGGTTGCCATCACAGAAAAGGTGAAGGATAATCCTCAGGGATTCTAGTGACAGATTAAGAGCAAAAGGATTGCAAGGCACAAAGTTGGTCCTCTGGAAGCCCGGAATGGCAATCCACGTGTGGAAACAAAGCAGATGGGGGAGATCTTAAATATTTTTTCATCTCTATTCACTCTGGAGATGGACAAAGGGTCTATGGGAGTGTAGAAAAGCGGCATTAAAATCGTGGACCCTGTACAGTTTAAAGAAGAGAAGTAATTTTGCTGTTCAACATTGAACACCACACATAGAAATCTACAGCCTATTCCTGGCCATTCAGCCTACAATGTTGTACCAACCATGTAGCTTACCCTAGAAACTGTCCAGATTTCCAATAGTGCATAGCCCTCTATTTTTCTAAGCTCCACGGACCTATCTAACAGGCTGTTAAAAGACCCTATTATATCTGCCTTGACCACCGCAACTGGCAGTGGATTTCATGCACGCACCACTCTCTGTATAAAAAAACTTACCACTGACAAACGTTTGTTATCTATTTCCAAGCATCTTAAATCTATGTCCTTTCATGTTAACCATTTCAGCCCAGTGGAAAAAACCTCTGGCTATCCACACATTCAATACCCCTCATCATCTTATACGCCTAAAAAAGGCTTTAAATATAAGCACAGAAATTATACATTGCTTTGAGGATTTGTTAGAAGTATAGAAAATCATGAGGGTATAGATAGGGTAAATGCAAGAAACTTTTTCCACTGAGGTTGGGTGGGATGACAACCAGAGGTCATGGGTAAGTGGGGAAGGTGAATATTTAATGGGAACATTTGGAAAAGCTCTTTACTGAAATGGTCGTGAGAGTCTGAAATGAGATGCCAGCACTGGTGCTGAATATGAGCTCGGTTTCACAATTCAGAGAAGTTTGATAGGTACCTGAATGGTAGAGGTATGAAGGGCGATGGTCCCAGTGCAGGTAGTTGCATTAGACAGCTTAAATGCTTTTTCCAGCATTGACTGCATGGGCCAAATAGCCCATTTCTGTACTGAACTTCTCCATGTTTCTATGACAGAGAAGCTGTCCAAACTTGCTAGGAAGGAAAAGGTAGGAGTGACAATGGAGCAGCAATGGCTGGAGTTTCTGGAGCTGGGAGCTGAGTGACAGATACATCCCAAAGGAGTAGAAGCATTAGAAAGGCAGGAGGACACAACTGTGGTTAAAATGAGAAGCCAAAGCCAACATAAAAGCCAAAGAGAGGGCAAACAAAAGAGCAAAAACTATTCAGAAACTTTTAGAAACCAACAGAAGACAACAAAAAAAAGTCAGATGAGCTCAGTGAGTGCAATTATGATTAGTCATCCTTAATGGGTCTTGGTAGCACCCAACAGTCTGAGACATGTCGAGGAACAAAATATCCGGGGCCTCAATATCTCTTGAAACCCAAGGTTCACTGTACCAGTTACCTTTCAGCTTTTATTTTGGCAGGCACATACAAATTCTACACCCTCAAAATTTCACTTTTGAAGGCCTCCCACTTACAGGTACTCCTTTGCCAGGAAACAACCTGTCCCAAACCACACTTGTCATAATCTTTCTGATACTATCAAAATTGACCTCTCTCCAATTTAGACTCTCAACCCGTGGTCCAGACCTCTCTTTTTCCATATTTACTTTGAATCTCATGGCATTATAATCAGGAATTTCTGTCACCACCCTGGATCATTTCCCAAAAGCTCATTGCACACTTCTACACCGGAAGTTTTATGTACTGATTAAGGCACATTTGACAAACTCTACCCCATTTAGTCCTTCTACAGTATAGGAGGCCCAGTCAGTATATGGAAAGTTAAAATCACTTACTGAATCAGCATTTGTTAATTGGCATGGACTGCGATCTCTCTACAAATTTGTTCCTCTAAATCCCTCAGACTGTTGGGTGCAACAAAGTCCCAATAATGGCTACAATATAATAATTCCCTGTCCTGAGCTCATCGGGCTTTCCTACGATGCTTCTTGCATTGTGATATACACAGCTCAGCACATTCATCGCACCATGCTCAACCATTTGATTGCTGACTCTGTCTGCGGTCTGAACAACATCTGACTGGTATCAAGAAAACAAACTCTCCCTCGTTGTCACACAAAAACAAATGAGCTGATTGTGGACGACAGGAGGAATGGAGACAGGATAACCCCTATTGACATCAATGGATCTGCGGTTAAGAAGATGAACAGCTTTAAGTTCCTCGGCATAAACGTCACCAAACATCTCACATGGTCTGTATGTACCGGCTGTGTTGTGAAAAGAGCATAGCAGCACCTCTTTCACCTCAGATGTCTCTTTAACCTAAGGACTTTCTAGAGGAACACAATTGAGAGCATCCTGACTGGCTGCATCACTGCCTGGTATGGGAAGTGTCCTTCCCTTAATTGCAGGAAACGGCAGAGAGTGGTGCAGACAGCCCAGCGCATCTGTAGATGTGAAATCCTCACACTATTCAGGACATTTACACAGACAGGTGTGTAAAAAGAGCCCAAAGGATATTAGGGAACCAATTCACCACAACCACAAACTGTTCCTGCTGCTACCATCCAGGAAACGGTACCACAGCAAAAGGACCAACAGCTCCTGGGACATCATCTTCCACCAGGCCATCAGACTGATTAATTCATGCAGATACAATTGCATTTCTATGTTATATTGACTGTCCTATGTACAAACTATCTATTATAAATTACACATTGCACATTTAGAAGGAGATGTAATGTAAAGTTTTCTACCCCTCATGTTTATGAAGTATTTATGTAATAAAGTCAATTCAATTCCATTCACCCTCTTCACTATCTGTTCTGTCATTGTGGCTCTCATTCCCTCTACAACTTATTTTAACCATATCACCCCCACCACCACGCTACATCTAGCAAGCCTAAGATATTGGTCGCCTTTTGTTCTGTCCGGCTAACTAACGAATCCCCTATCACCCCTTTGATTTTCCTCTGCCAGGTAATTCCCCCGACAACGCTTTCTAAAGTGGTCTACCTGTTGTTGTGGGGGATGGCCACAAGATTATTCAATGATGGCCATTTAACCTCATTCCCCTTCCTGACTCTCACCCAGTTTCCTGTGCCCTGCACCTTGGGTGTAACTCACCTCACTTCATGTCACATCCATCACCCCCTCCAACTGCCGGATGATCCGGAATTCATCTACTTCAAGTTCCAACACCTTAAAGTGCCGGGTTACAAGCTGCAGCTGGATGCACATCTTCTAGGTGAGGGTATTGGGGACACTGGAGGTCTCCCCTCCTTCCCTCCAATATCTCCTCTAATTTGTAATAACCAGTGTGCACATACATCTTGTACTGTGAATTTTGTAGCCAGTGACAACATGTGCACAGTGAATTTTATACAGAGAGGTATTCATCTTAACAGCTAGCAAATCACTGTCGATAGGAACTTTGATCTCCTCTGGCTTCAATCCAGTTCACCTGCACTCTCACACAACCTATGTAGCAGGCCTGTAACCGGTAATGAAGGATTTTCTCACCAAAGCTTTTGCATATTGTCCATATGTGGTTTGCTTGCTAAATTATGTTTAAAAAGTCAGATTTCCAAATATCACTCCACTTCTTCCCACTTGCAAATTCTCCAGCAACTTTTGCATCACTACAATGCACACAGGTATCACCAGTTTCTGTATTCTACATAAATATTTCCCCTGAAGTCTCCCCCAAGTGACTGACAGTGATGGTAATGGCAATGAATATGAAGGGAAGGGCAGTAGTCTGTCTCATTGGAGTCTGGCACATTTGTGATGTGAAAGCTACTTGTTGCCCAGGACAAAGGTGTTTGATATTATTATGTACCCGGAGAGAATGGGACAAAACATATTCTCACCGGTAGAAAAGTCCAGAACAAGAACACACACAAAATGCTGGAGGAACTCAGCAGGCCAGGCAGCATCTATGGAAACGTGTACTAAAGCTGAGTTCATCCAGCAATTTGTGTTGCTTGGATTTCCAGCATCTGCAGATTTTCTCTTGTTAGTGATTGGAGGAAGAACAAAGGTGATTTTCTCAACTGGTGATGTAAAAGATTTTGTTCCCTTTCTCCCAGTTCCAAATCATTGCGTTTAGATAGCTGGAGCTCAGCTCTGTCTGAGAGATCCATCGGTTCCCATTCCCTCATCAGCCGGAAGCTCCCCAGGGCCCGTGGGGCTGAGAGAGAGGGGAGAGAGCAGGACTGTCCCGGGATTGCGATCACGGTGTCCGGATTTCACAGGAATCGTCCCTCAGTCGCTGTTTAAGATAAAAACATAGAGAATCGCTCTTACCTGCACCCGGTATTTGCAAGGCCTTCTGTGTACTGTGCGCATGGGTAATACTTGGGGACGTCAGCAACCCTGACGCTTACGCATTTGTTCAGTGCTTCAGCGCAAGCGAAATTTTAAATGCACTGCCTTATGGGTAATCACACTGCCATTAAAGATTTCTGCAGGCACTGGTTCAATATACATACCTCATTTTTTTCGTGTGTGTATAGAAAAATCTGCATGTGTTTTAACGCAGAAAGCGGCTCCCATAAGCAATATACTCAATATCAACGTGTATCCAATGCCAAAGTAAAATGCAGATATAAAACACAGGAGATTCTGCAGTTGCTGGAAATACAGAGACGCACACACACAAAACGCTGGAGTAACTCTGCAATTCAGAGAGCAACTAAGCAGCGGAGTACACAGTCTAGGCATGCTGAAGAGGCTCTGCCTAAACGTTTTCTATTTATTCATCTCCAAAATTTCTGCCTGATCTGTTGATTTCCACCAGTGTTTTTCAGAAATTAATCACATTTTTTTCGGTCAACCAGTTTCCAAATGTTTCTGATCTTTGTTTTGTAGCCACATCCTGCTGGTCTGATTCCTCCTCCTCCTGGTAAACTCTAGACCCCATCTCTCTCTGGAGCCACAAAGCCCTGACTCAGTCTGGCAACTCTTTGGTTTCTGACTCTGCACCATCGAAGATTCACTCGCTAGTCTGCTGTCAGACTTTAGAGGGGCATTGTGTTACGAGACCGCAGGTTCGTTTACTCTGAATGTTGCTTTAAGTGCCTGAGTGAGGCGAGATAGTGACGTCAGACACAAGCGACTGCAGCCTGCTTCAGACTTGAGAGAGAGAGAGAGAGTGAGGGAGAGCGGGAAAGAGAGGGAGAGAGAGAGTGAGAGACTACAGCTTGTCACTGCTATGCTCAGAAGATTGGGTTGATCATCGGCACGCAGTGCACAAAGGATGTGTGACTGTCACTTCGTATCATCCATATGTGTGGATTTGCTGGAGTGTCCTGTGGTATCACTTTTGTTGGCCCTTACCTGGAATCGGGGTGTTCTGTGGTAACCACTTGAAGACGATATTCGTGTCACTGTCACCTGGTGATATTTCTAAGTGGATTTCGGAACTAATCGACGGATAAGATCTTCGGCGACTGTTATTTCGTTTACCCAGCGAGGAATGTGTGTGGAATTCTTCCTAATTGCCTTCTCTCTACATGTTGGTGTGGATTTACAAATCTCTCCTCTCACTCAATTATTCCGTGGATTACTGAACCTTTCTACTTTACCATCTTAAGACTTTAAGCATTGTTTCCCAAGCTTGATAGTTTGGGAGCTATATATACGCACAACACAGTTAACTTCTGTTTATTTCGTTTGATCTTTTATAGTTGGAGCAGATACTAATGAAGATAGTGGTTTAACATCAAAACCAGACTCCGTTAGTGATCTGTTGCTGCTGGTACGTAACAATTACAACAGCCCAGCTGTCTGAGGCACAGTCCTTTTAAATTGGTGAAAATGACCTAAAACGTTGAAAAGAGCGGGGAAGAAGGAGTTTAACCAACTTCGTCCGGAGCCCTGAAGAACGTCACAACCACAGTGAGCTCATCGTCTTATTCAGCCCGGAGAAAATCATGCAGGGAATTCATGCAGGTGTATAAGATGATGAACTGCAGAATCTGACAGTAACAGTCCCTCATTAACCTGCAGCTGCCTTCAGTCAACCGTGATGGTGAAACATTTAACACGGAGCTGATTTGAACTTCCTCCCTGATGTGAAGTTCTGGTGTTGCAGCAGCTGGGATGATTGAGTAAAACTCTTTGCTCACTCCGGACAGAAATGTGGCCTCTATTTATTGTGAACTCACTGGAGCATCACAAGGTGGGTTAACTGAATGAGTCTCTTCGCACACACGGAGCAGGTGAACGGCCGCTTCCCAGTGCGAAGCCGTTGGTGTATCTGCGATGGCCGACTGAATCCCTTCCAAAATGAGAGCCAGTGAATGACGTCACCGTACTATGACGTCATGGCGATGTATACAATCAGATCACGAACATGGACACGTGTTCGGGCTCTCCATGTAGCGAGTGGGGCGCTGTCTTCTCCAGCATCTCCGCCTCCACATTCAAGGTTCGCCGGCATTCAAGCGCTGGTGAACTGACAGATACAGCGGAACTAACGTGCTGTTGTGTTTGTGATTCCCATACACAGATCCTTTGACTTTTCTACACTGCTGAATTTTACAAAACACTTCAGTGGGTAAAGGACAATATGTCAGCTGAGATAATTTTAATCTCCATGGTGCCTTCTGATAAAAACACAGTCACAACTCAAAAACATTTGGGGGGACAAGACTTCATCTTCTAAGTGGCCACAGTTCCGGAATCAGGCACAATATCAAACTCTCCGCTTCCCTCTCTGTATCAAAATGGATCATTTCACCCCTTCATCAGTCTGTGACTTGGCTCAGTTTGTCTGTCTCCTTCGCATTCTGAGCATGCGCCACACGCCTACTGAGATCACATTTTATTTACGCGGCTGCGACTAGAGACTTGCCGATTATTATGCCCCTCCTGGCATTTGACGGTGTTAAACTCAGCGTCAGCAATGGTATTGACCCTCAGGAGTAGTTGATTAGGCTTTTTCGTTGATGATCGATAAACTGCCGGTAGTGTGTGTCTGGATGAGTGGGTCGTTTTCAGACTGGAAGGAGGTAGCGTTTGGAGTACCCCAGAGATCAGTCCCTGACCACAGTTGTTCACAGTTTAATATCCTGGTGGAGGCAGCGAGATGTGAGATGTCCCAGTCTGCTGGTGACACAGAAAGAGTGGAGTTGGGGGAGGGGAGGCTATTCACATGCAATTTCGTAGCTTTACAATCAGTACATAGTGCACTGTGGGGCTGCAGTGGCGGGTTCCAATCAGCTAATTAATCAATGTTGACTACACTACTTTGATCGGCCGAATCCCAAACAATAACGAGGCAGCTTACAGCGAAGAAGTCATCACCCCGACACAGTGGTGTCAAGAAAACAACCTCTCCCTCATTGCGACAAAAACAAAGGAGCTGGTTGTGGATTATAGGAGGAATGGAGACAGGGAGCAAATTCAACATTTCCAAGTCTGTTATTGATACAAAATGTACATTTTAATATTGATCATGACACAATGTATTTTAAATATTGTTAATGACATAAAACATATTTTTATAGATTGTTACTGACAGAACATCGTATAACTTGTGCTCCGTGTGTTATCTGAATGTACTTGCCTGTGATGCTGCCACAAATCAGTGTTTCTCTGTCCCTGTACCTTCCCGTACTTGTGCACTTGGCAATAAATTGAACAGGACCTGAGAAATCTCACTGAGATTTGATTAGTGATGATCATCTTGGCAGCTCGGTAGGTCGAATGTATGAGACAGTACACTGTTAAATGCAAAACCCTGAACAGTGTCGATGATCAGAGGGATCTTAGACTCCCAGTTCATCGCTCCCTTAAAGAGACTGCACAGATTGATCGGGTGGTTAAGAAGGCAAATGGCGTGGTTGTCTTTATTAGTTGAAGCATTGAGTTCAAAAGTCGGGAAGTTGTGTTGCAGCTGTTCCGAGTCTGCGGTCGTACTGTGACTGTTTCTTTAAGAGCGCCGGCGTGAGGAGGCGGGACTATGACGTCAGTCACAGGCTGACAGCGCTGACTGTGGATTAACCATAAGAGAGAGAGAGCGATCTGCAGTCAGGCAGTCGGCCAGTCTAAAGAGCGAGACAGACTGGAAAAGCTGATCGCTTCAGTTAGTCACAGCTGAGGCTTGGAACTCTCCTATGCCCACAAGAGTGCGTTGATCATCGGTACACGGATCCACAACAAATGTGTGTGGCTGTCACTTCGTATAATCCATAGGAGTGGACTTTGGAATATCTTGTGTTAACCCTTGCCTGGGTATGTTGTGTGGTAACCCCTGGAAGACTGTATTCCTGTGACAGGTCACTTTCGCTCAGAACTCGTATGTGGACGGATTCAACGTCGTCAGCGGTTATTTTGAAGTAACGGCCCTTTCTCTACGTTTCACCCTGGATCACAAATATCTCTCTCGATTCATTTATTCCGTGGATTACTGAACTTTCCTGCTTTACCATCTCAAGACTCTAAGCTTTTTTTCCCTCAGGCTCAATAGTCTGGGAATTATATTTACAGATATATATACATAACACTGTTAACTTTCCATTTTTTTTAAAGTTACTACATCATAAGTAGATTCCAATAAAGAGAGTGGTTTTAACATCAAAATCAGACTCCACTGTGAACTATTTTGCTGCTGTTTCGTTTCTAAAACGCTACAGTTCGTAACACAGTTTTATAAAACTAGTTAGACCACATCTGAAGTGTTTCATGCAGTTCTGGTCGCCCCCATTCTCGGAAGGATGTCGGGGCTTTGGAGAGGGCGCCGAAGAGGTTTACTAGGATACTGACTGGATTAGAGGGCATGAGTTATAACGAGAGGCTGGACAAAGTTGTGTTGTTTTCTCTAGAGCGGCGCAGGCTGGTTTGAGACTGGATGGATGTTTATTAGATTACGAGATGATTAGACAGAGTGGACAGACGATATATTTTTCCTGGGGGTTGAAGTGTCTAATACATTTGAGGTGAGAGGAGATGTGAGCGCAAGTTTGCTTATTTCCACAGTGTAGTGGGTAGCTGGACATCTGTCTGGGGGTGGGAGACCAATCCGGTCACGTGATCCCGTTTCCTGTTCAAGTTTTTCTGCACATCTGCAGCATCTGCGGGTCACTGCTCTATGTGTCCGTGTAGCTTCATCTTTCCCCGTTCAGACAAGGCAGTGAGATCCGGATCTGTCACGTCCTCTCGTTGTGGTGGCCAATATGTTTCTTTTCTGCAATATTTTCAGCATGTTTCATTCCACTGTTTTTATCTGCTGATGTGCAGCCAATGTTTCTGGGTGTCTGACCCATTGATGTGAGAATTTAGCCTTTTCTATTTCTCTGAGCTTCTCATAAATGTGTGCAGTTCAGTTAAGCTTCACTCCACTACTTCCAAAGCAACAACCCAGTCAGTCAAATAGTCGACACAATTAAAATAGTTTATTACATTTAAAAAAAAAATATTTTTGTATTATTTATATAATTTAACTACTTAAAATGTATATTCTTATTTTAAGTCACAATGGTTAAAATCTATGGTTATCAATTAGGTTCTACTGCTGCCACAGAGACAACGAATTTCATGACATATGCCGGTGCTATTAAACCTGATTCTGATATTGATATGGGAGACCCACCACCGGTCACCTGATCCCAGTTACCGTAGATCGTAATGTGAGATTGAAGCATTTTCCATTTATTTGTATTCCACAGAAATGACAACAGTTAAGTTTCCTTCTGAGGTTCCAGAGCAGAAGCTCAAACTGTCTAATATTTCCACACAATACAAATGGGGAATTTGTTTATTCTCATCATGTACTGAGCTACCGTGAAAATCTTGCCTGACGTACCATCCACACAGATAGATACATTACAACAGTACATTGAGCTGATATACGACAAAACAATAACTGTAACAAAGCATTATGGCTGCAGAGAAAGTGCAGTACAGATAGACATATGGTGCAGGGTCACGTCGAGTTACATTGTGAGTTTGAGTCCATTTTATCATTCATTTGGCTTATAACTGCAGACAGGAAACCATCCTTCACCCTGGTGTTACGCGCTTCAAGGCTTTTGTATCTCTCTGCCAATGTGGGAGCAGGTTTGCAGCATGAATGTCCAGGTTATGAGGATCTTTGTGTACATGCCTTGCTTTTCCGAGGGAGGGGAAGTGTAGGAAGAGTCCATGGAGCGGAGGCTTGTTTCTCTGATGTTATCTGTTCTCCATAGTTCTCTGCAGTTCCTTTCAGTCATGGGCAGAGCAGTAGCCATACGAAGGCGTGAGGTATCGACAAGAAGCTCAGAGACATCGGCCTTCACCCTGCTTTGTGTAGCTGGATTCTGGACTTCCTGTCAGATCGCTGGCAGGTGGTAAGAGTGGGCTCCATCTCCTCTCTCTCTCTGACCCTCAGGGACACATAACCCACAGGGTTCTCTCTTTGTCCCCCTCCTTTACTCTATGTGCACCCATGACACTGTGTTGCCACCCACAGCTCCAATCTGCTAATGAAATTTGCTGACAACACTACATTGATTGGCCTAATCTCAAATAATAACTTTCAATCGATCAAATGCCTCCTGACAAGGCTCGGTCCAAACAAACTTTTTACCCTTCTTCAGGAGATTGCCTGACGAAGGGTCTCGGCCTGAAACGTTGACAGTGCTTCTCCTTATAGATGCTGCCTGGCCTGCTGTGTTCTACCAGCATTTTGTGTGCGTTTGAATTTCCAACATCTGCAGATTTCCTCGTGGAGACTACACCAGGAGTCTGTTTTTGATGTTAAAACTATCTTTATTAGAATCTACTTATAATATAGTAACTTAAGCAAGATAAACAAAAGTTAACAGTGTTATGTGTATATATGTGTGTAAATATAAATCCAAAACTATTGAGCTCGGGGGAAACAACGTCTGGAGTCTTGAGATGGTAAATTATGAAAGTTCAGTTCAACCACAGAATAGGTGATGAGAGAGATATTTGTAATCCAGGGTAAATGTCAAGGGAAGGCAAATATGTCGAATTCCACATGTTCCATGGTGGTAAAACGAGAGAATAGTCACTGTAGATTTTATCTGTCATCCTTCCAAATCCACATACTAATTATCACCCAAAGTGACTTGTCATAAGGCGTATTGTCTTCAAATGAATTACCACACCACACCCAGGCAAGGGTTAACACATCAGTGGTCTTCATAGGATACCTCAAATCAGATCCACTCCTATCGATTAAACGAGGTGACAACCACACATTCGATGTACGCTGAATCGATAATTAACCCACACTTGTGGGCATAGGAAAATTCCAAACAGTGACCCTTGGCACCTATTTCCCTTGTTTCGATCCTTCCATTTTTCCTCATTCATCTCCGTCTGACTCTGAGTGTCTGTGTCCTCAGTTAAAACTAAACAAGCTGGGAGTGATGTAAACAAGCTGCAAGTCAGACTGATTCACCTTCTTAATCTCTCTCTCTCTCTTAAAATGACAGTCCACAGCAAACAAAACCTAGGGATTCATAACAGCTGACTGGTGTGCCAGTAGTTGGGATGACTGAGTGAATCCTTTCCCACATTCTCAGCAGGTAAATGGCTCCTCTCCAGTGTGAACTCGCTGATGTCTCTGTAGTGTGGAAGACCGAGTGAATCTCTTCCCACATTCTGAGCAGGTGAATGGCCTCTCTCCAGTGTGAACTCGCTGGTGTTGCAGAAGGTGGGATGACAGAGTGAACCATTTCCCACATTCTGTGCAATTGAACAACTTCTCACCGGAGTGAACACGCTCATGTCTCAGTAGGGTGGAAGATTGAGTAAATCCCTTCCCACATTCTGAGCAGGTGAATGGCCTCTCTCCATTGTGAACTCGCTGATGTCTCTGTAGTTGGGATGACTGAGTAAATCTCTTCCCACATTCTGAACAGGTGAATGGCTTCTCCCCAGTGTGAACTCGCTGGTGTCTCTGTAGGGTGGATGGATCAATGAATCCGTTCCCACAGACTGTGCAGGTGAACGGCCTCTCCCCATTGTGAATTCGCTGATGGCTCTGTAGTTGGGATGACTGAGTAAATCTCTTCCCACATTCTGAACAGGTGAATGGCTTCTCCCCAGTGTGAACTCGCTGGTGTTTCTGTAGGGTGGATGGATCAGTGAATCTCTTCCCACAGAATAAGCAGGTGAACGGCTTCTCCCCAGTGTGAACGCGCTCATGACTCAGTAGTTGGCATGACTCAGTGAATCTCTTCCCACATTCTGAGCAGATGAAAGGCTTCTCCCCAGTGTGAGCTCGCTGGTGTCTCTGTAGGGTGGATGAATGAGCGAATCTCTCCCCACAGACTGAGCAGGTGAACGGCCTCTCCCCAGTGTGAATTCGCTGATGACTCTGTAGTTGGGATGACTGAGTAAATCTCTTCCCACATTCTGAACAGGTGAACGGCTTCTCCCCAGTGTGAACTCGCTGATGACTCTGTAGTTGGGATGACTCAGTGAATCCCTTCCCACAGACTGAGCAGGTGAATGGCTTCTCCCCAGTGTGAACTCGCTGATGACTCTGTAGGTGGGATGACTGAGTGAATCCTTTCCCACATTCTGAGCAGATGAACGGCTTCTCCCCAGTGTGAACTCGCTGATGTCTCTGTAGGGTGGATAACCGAGTGAATCCCTTCCCACAGTCTGAGCAGATGAATGGCCTCTCCCCAGTGTGAACTCGCAGATGACACTGTACTTGGGATAACTGAGTAAATCCCTTCCCACATTCTGAACAGGTGAACGGCTTCTCCCCAGTGTGAACTCGCTGATGACTCTGTAGGGTGGATGAATCAGTAAATCCTTTCCCACATTCTGAGCAGGTGAACGGCTTTTCCCCAGTGTGAACTCGCTGATGTCTCAGTAGTTGGGATGACTGAGTGAATCCTTTCCCACATTCTGAGCAGGTGAACGGCTTCTCCCCAGTGTGAAGTCGCTGATGTCTCAGTAGGCTGGATAAGTCACTGAATCCTTTCCCACATTCTGAGCAGGTGAACGGCTTCTCCCCAGTGTGAACTCGCTGATGTACCAGTAGGTTGGATGACTGAGTGAATCCCTTCCCACAGACTGAGCAGGTGAACGGCCTCTCCCCAGTGTGAACTCGCTGGTGATTCTGTAGTTGGGATAAATGAGTGAATCTCTTCCCACAGACTGAACAGGTGAATGGCTTCTCCCCAGTGTGAACTTGCTGGTGACTCTGTAGTTGGGATAAATGAGTGAATCCCTTCCCACAGACTGAACAGGTGAATGGCTTCTCCCCAGTGTGAACTCGCTGGTGAGCCATTAGGTCAAATGACTGAGTGAATCCTTTCTCAGAAATTAAACAGATGACCAGCCTCTGCCCGGTGTGATGTGAACTGACTGGTGTGTCCACAGGTGGGAAGACCGACTGAACCCCTTCTCACACACAGAACAGATGAATGGCCTTGCCCAGTGTGAACTTGCTGATGTACCTTCAATTGTGATAACCGAGTGAATCCATTCCCACTGTCTGAGCAGGTGAACAGCCTTTCTCCTGTGTAAAATGACAGGCTTGCTATTTGGTCAAATGACCAATTAAATCCCTCTCCACAGTCTGAGTAGGAAGGATGGTCGATTGAATCTCTTGCTCCGCTTCTTAAATATCCAGACAGAGACAGCAAAACTGGTGTGCCGTGTTTGAGATTCCCGGCGACAAAATCCTTCTCATTTTTATCCTGTGAAAAGATTTACAAAATCCATCAATGGGTGTAGGACAACATTTCAGATGAGATTACTTGAGTTGCCAAGGTTTGATCTGGTATCACACTGTTACAGTGAGGTTCAACGAAAGTTGGACAGAGAAAACATCTCCTGACTGGGCAGAGTGCTGGTATCTGGAATGACCAACAATTCTCTGATGCTCTTCCTGTCTCTATAAGAATGGGGCATTTCTGCCGTCTCCAATCTGTGACCTGGCTCAGTTTGACTCTCTCCATTGGTATTATTCCCTGTTCCTGCTGAGCTGCAAGGGTGCCTGGCCCCATAGTAACTGAAACAGTCTCACGCAAATTGTCTTTGTGGATGTGCATCTGGGATTTTCTTTTATGTATTATTAACGGAAAGTGCTACAGTTTTAACACCATATTAAAAAATTCCTGCTGAGATGAATGGTTGGTCCGCACAGCTGCTAAAAGGGGTTAGAGTGAATTTTTGTAATATTTCAGGTTCTTGTAGAAAAGTACAACACAGAAACAGGTCCTTTGGGTCATCTAGTCTTGTGCTGAACTATTTAAACTGCCACTCCCACACCCCTACCATCCAGGTACCTACACGAGCCTCTTAAATGTTGAAATCGAACTCGCATGCACCAATCGGGATGGCTGCTCATTCCAAACCTAGATGACCATCTGTGTGAAGAAGTTTCCCCTCATGTTCCCCTTAACATTTCACCTTTCACCCT
Organism: Hemitrygon akajei; assembly: GCF_048418815.1. Lineage (NCBI taxonomy): Eukaryota > Metazoa > Chordata > Chondrichthyes > Myliobatiformes > Dasyatidae > Hemitrygon > Hemitrygon akajei. Next base: position 667,406 of record NW_027332001.1, read on the forward strand.
TAACCCCTAGCCACTGGTTGAAGTCCCACCCCCATCTCAGTGGAGAAAGCCAGCTTGCATTTACACTATCTATGCCCCTCTACCACAATCAAATCTCACCTCAATCTTCTACATTCCAATTAATAAAGTCCTGACCTGTTCAATCTTTCCTTATAACCCAAGTCCTCCAAACTTGGCAACATCCTTGTGAATTTTCTCTGAAATCTCTGAATCTCTTTTAAATCATTCCTGTAGGTAGGTGACCAAAACATCACACAATACTCCAAATTAGGCCTCTTTTACAAGTCAACATAATATCCATCTATTGTCAGTATTTGGTTCATGAAAGCCAATGGGCTAAAATCTTTTTTTCCTTCACTATCTAACTGTGATACCACTTTCAGTGAATTAAGGACTTGTATTCCCAGGTCCCTTTCTTCTAAAACACTCCTCCGTGCCCGACCAGTCACTGTGAAAGACCTCCCTTGGTAGGTCATACCAAAGTGCAACAACTCACACTTGTCTGCATTAAATTCCAATTTCCATTTCTCAAACCATTTTTCCCAGGGGGTCCAGATTGCACTGCAAGCCATGATAGTCTTCCTCGCTGTCCACTACACCACCAGTCTTGGTGGTCATGAATCTGCTAATCCAGTTAACCACACTATCATCCAGATTACTGATACAGATGACAAACCACAACAGATCCAGCACTGATCCCCGTGGCACACCACTAGACACAGGCCTCCAGTCAGAGAGGCAACCATCTGCTACCACACTCTGGCTTCTCCCAAAGACAGTGTCTCATCCAATTTACTGTCTCATCTTGAATGCTGAGTGACCGAACCTTCTTGACCAACCTCCCATGTGAGACTTTGTCAAGTGCCTTGCTAACGTCCATGTAGACAACATCCTCTGCCTTGCCTTCATCCACTTCCCTGATAACTTCCTCGAGAGACTCTATAAGATTGGTTAGACATGACCTACCATGCACAAAGCCATGCTGCCTATACTTAATCAGTCCACATCTATCCAAATACTTATATTTCCGGTTCCTGCACATACATTCCAGTAACTTTCCCATTATTCACTACGAGTCACCACTCCGTGAGTTTGGAGATTTCCCTTGAATGTCATAGAATCATAGAAATCTATAGCACATTACAGACCCTTTGGCCCACAGTGCTGTGCCGACTATGTAACTTACTCTAGAAACTGCCTGGAGTTTCCCTAGCGCATAGCCCTCTATTTTTCTGAGCTCCATGTAACTATCTAAGAGAGCGTTAAAAGTCCCTGTTGTATCCGCCTCGACAACCGCTGCTGGCAGTGCATTCGACACATCCAACACTCTCTGTGTAAAAAACCTACCCCTGACATCCCCTCGGCATATATTTCCAAGCACCTTAAAACTATGCCCCCTCCTGTTAGACATTCTAACGCTGGGAAAAAATCCTCTGGCTATCCACACACTCAATGCCCCTCATCATCTTATACACCTAAAAAGGGCTCTAAACATAAACAAGGAAATTATACCTTGCTTTGAGGATTTGTTAGAAGTAAACAAAATTCTAAGGGTATAGATAGGGTAAATGCAAGCAGCTTTTTCCACTGAGGTTGGGTGGGACGACAACCAGAGGTCATGGGTAAGCAGGGAAGGTAAAAATTTAATGGGAACATTTGGAAAAGTTCTTTGCTGAAATGGTCGTGAGAGTGTAGAATGAGATGTCAGCACTAGTGGTGAATATGAGCTCGATTTCACCATTAAGAGAAGTTTGACAGGTACCTGGATGGTACGGGTATGGAGGGTGATGATCCCGGTGCAGGTAGTTGCATTAGAGAGCTTAAATGTTTTTGTGGCATTGACTAGATGGGCCAAATAGCCTGTTTGTCCACTGAACTTCTCCATGTTTCTGTGACAGAGAAGCTGGCCAAACGTGTTTGGAAGGGAAAAGGTAGGAGTGACAACGGAGCAGCAATGGCTGGAGTTTCTGAGAGCAATTCGAGAGCTGAGTGATCGATACATCCCAAAGACATGGAAGCATTGGAAAGGCAGCAGGGCACAACCGTGGGTTAAATGAGAATCCAAAACCAACATAAAAACAGAGGAGAGGGCAAACAAAAGAGCAAAAGACCATTAGGAAGCTTTTAGAATCCAACAGAAGACAACTAAAGGAAAGTCAGATGAGTTCGGGAGTGGAATTATGAAATGGTTGTCATTAATGAGTTTTGGTTGCACCCAACAGTCCCAGGGCCTCAATATCTCTTGAAAACCAAGATTCCCTGCACTAGTTACCATTCAACTTTTATTTTGTCAGACACATACAAACTCTACACCCTTAAAATTTCACTTCTGAAGAACTCCCACTTACCAAGTACTCCTTTGTGAAAGAAAATCCTGTCCCAATTAACGCTTGTCAAATCCTTGCAAATACCATAAAAATTGGCCTTTCTCCAATTTAGAATCTCAAGAGAGGTCCAGGCCTCTGTTTTTCTGTATTTACTTGGAATCTCATGATCAGTAGATACAAAGTGTTCCCATACACTAATTTCTGTCACTAGCCCTAGATCACTTCCCATTAGCTTATTGCACACTTCTACATTGGGAATTTTACGTACTGATTAAGGTAGATTTGATAAGCTCTACCCCATCTAGTCCTTTTACAGCCTAGGATTCCAGTCAATAAATGGAAAGTTAAAATCACTCACTTTATCAACCTTTGTTTCTTGGCATAGTCCGCAATCTCCCTACAGATTTGTTCCTTGAAATCCCTCAGACTGTTGGGCTAAGGACAAGTAATGGCTACAATATCATAACTTCATGCCCTGAGGTCTGAAAGACATCTGTTTGGTGTCAAAAAAACAACCTTGCCCTCAATGTCACTGAAAGAAAGGAGCTGGCTGTAGACTACAGGAGAAATGGAGACAGGCTGACCCAGGATCTGGGGTTGAGAGGGTGAACAGATTTATGTTCCCTGGCATACACAACACCGAGGATCTCACCTGGTCTGTACATACTGGCTCTGTGGTGAAAAAGGCACAACAGCACCACTTTCACCGCAGGCGGTTCAGGAAGTTTGGGATGGGGCCCCAAATACTATCAACTTTCTACAGGGGCACAATTGAGACATCCTGACTGGCTGCATCACTGTCCGGTATGGGTGCTGTATTTCACTCAGTTGCAGGACTCTACAGAGAGTGGAGCGGACAGCCCAGCGCATATGTAGATGTGAACTTCTCACTATTCAGGACATTGACAAAAACAGGTGTGTAAAAAGGGCCACTGTGTAAAAAGGATCATTGGGGACCAGAGTCACCCCAACCACAAACTGTTCCAGCTGCTACCATCTGGGAAACGGTACCACAGCCTGAAAGCCCGGACCAACAGGCCCAGGGACAGCTTCTTCCACCAGGCCCTCTGATTGATTAATTCATGCTGATACAATTGTACTTTTATTTATCCTGACTGTCCTGTTGTACATACTATTTATTATAAACTATTATAAATTTCACATTGCACATTTAGACAGAGACGTAACATAAAGATTTCTACAACTCATGTATATGAAGGATGTATGTAATAAAGTCAATTCAATTCAATTCTCCCTCTCCACTATCTGTTCTGTCATTCTGGCTCCAATCCTCCCTGCAACTTTAGTTTAACCACCCACCCCACAGGGGAGCACTAGCAAGCCTTGCCACTAGGACCTTAGTCCCTTTCTAGTTCTGTTCCCCTAACTAACAAATCCCCTATCACCCCCTTTGACTTTCCTCTGCCAGGTAATCCCCCCCAACAATTTGTAAAGTGTCCACCTGTTGTTGTGTGGGATAGCAACAAGAGTACTCTGTGATGGCTATTTAACCTCATTCTCCTTCCTGACTCTCACCCAGTTTCCTATGTCCTACACCTTGGGTGTAACTCAACTCTGCACGTCATACCTATCACACCCTCCGACGCTTGGATGATGCGGAATTCATCCATTTCCAGCTCCAACTCCTTAAAGAGCAGCTTGATATATACCTTCTACGTGAGGGCATCAGGGACACTAGAGGTCTCCCCGCCTTCCCACCAGTGTCCCCTCTAACTTGTAATGACCAGTGTGTGCAAAAATCTTGTGCTGTACAATTTTTACCCAGTGACAACAACATGTGCAAACTGAATTTTATATAGAGAGGTATTCATTTCAACAGCGAGCAAATCACTGTCAGTAAGAACGTTAATCTGCTCTGGGCTTGATTGAGTTCATCTGCACTCTCATACAACCTATGTAACAGGTTAATGAAGGATTTACTCGCCACAGCTTTGGCAAACCACCTATTTGTGATCTTCTTCCTAAATGATGCTTTAAATTTCAGATTTCCAAATATCACTCCACTTCTTCCCACTTGAAAATTCTCCAGCAACACTTGCATCACCACAATACACACAGTATTGTACATAAAAATTTCCCCTGAACCCTCCCCCAGGTGACTGACGGTGGTGAACTCAGTGATGGTAATGCCAATGAATATGAAGGGAAGGGCAGTAATCTGTCTCACTGGAGTCTGGCACATTTGTGATGTGAAAGCTACTTGTTGGCCAGGGCAAAGGTGTTTGATATCATTATGTAGCCAGACAGAATTGGTGGAAGCATGTTCTCACCGGTAGAAAAGTGCAGACCGAGAGGAGGTAGAACAAGCAACACACACAAAATGCTGGAGGAACTCAGCAGGCCAGGCAGCATCTATGGAAAAGAGTACTAATGCTGTGTTCCTCCAGCAATTTGTGTGTGTAGCTTCGATTTCCAGCATCTGCAGATTTCCTCTTTGTGATTGGAGGTAGAACAAAGATGATTTTCTCAACTGGTGATGTAAAAGATTTTAGAGCCATAGAATAGAACACTACAGCACAGTACAGGCCCTTCAGCCCTCCATGTTGTGCCGACCCATATAATCCTTAAAAAAAAGAACTAAACCCACACTACCCCGTAACCCTCCATTTTCTTTCATCCATGTGCCTGTCCAAGAGGCTATTAAATACCCCTAATGTTTTAGCCTCCACCACCACCCCTGGCAAGTCATTCCAGGCACTCACAACCCTCTGTGTAAAAAAAACTTACCCCTGATGTCTCCCCTAAACTTCCCTCCATTAATTTTATACATATGCTCTCTGGTGTTTGCTATTGGTGCCCTGGGAAACAGGTACTGACTATCCACCCTGTCTATGCCTCTCATAATCTTTTAGCCCTGTATCAAGTTCTAGACCTTTCAGATTCTTTCATGTTTCATAAAGATTGAAACAGAATAGGCTGAAACACACCGTTCAAAAGTGCTGGCGTTCAATCCACTTGGTGCATTGACTCATAACATTTTTTGGGTGTATGTTTGTCAGAAACACATCCAACAGATTTCCCATCAGAAGTGCAGGTAAATTCTGGACCTGATTTCAAATGAACCACTGAGCACTCTAAAAAAAAAAGGTGCGGCAGAGGCCGATTTCTCCCTTGTGCTTTTATTTTTAGTGTGAACTATGTAACATTGATGGTGATTAATGATCATTACTTTCAGGCGACAGCGCTCCAATCATGTGACTAACCACAGTAAAACTTAGTGAACCTGCCATGGTTGGGTCTTGGGTGTCGGACTAGCAGATTTTCTGTATTATTAGATGTTCTCATATTAATACATCATTCCTCACTTCCAAATCACTGTTTTTAGACATCACATTATAGAATGATGTGTTCCACATAACCTGCAAGTTTAAAAGAAGCTCAGAAAATAAGGTCAAAGAAAGTTTCAAAGGCATCTGGGAAACAGAAACGTGCAAGTTTAAAGGGAGCGGACATACCTGACTGACCTGCATGAGGTGTTGAGCTACCTAAAATGCATTCTTGAATGTATAATGTAGATTTAAAGCAATAATTTGATTTAAATTATTTTATTAAATACACATTATCTTGGATCTCTTAATCGCAATTCACATTTAATGTAGGATTAACCTTTCTGCATTTGGATAACTACAATTTTTGTTCTTTTCTTTTGAAAAATGCAGTCACATCATAACACTATTCAAACTTCGGACCCAAAGTCTTTTTCCCCCTTTTATTTTTTCCCAGGAAAAAAAATACTATAAACTTTTTGCTATTTAAAATTGGTAACATTTATCAATTCATGCTATTGTTTAAAATTAAATTGCTTAACTCCCTGAAGCAAACTTGTAAGTTCACTAGCTAATAAAGATTTGAACAAAGAGGATTGTATATTTTACACACAAAGCAGCATAATATCAATGATCCTACATCATAAATTGGGAGACGAATATACACATCCCAAACTTATTAGGTATTTGCACTCAATTTTCCCACAGATGGTGAACTGCTAATCTTGGCTGGTTCATCAGGCACAGCACGGAGTAGATCTGAAGGGAGGTGGGGTGGTTTGTGTATTTTCGGCAGTGCTGGGAGGAAAAATCAGCATGAATGATGAATGTCTTTAATATCCCTTCCTATAAAATGCTCTACAAATGTCTCACACTTATTTGACATTTTCAAAGCCTTCTGTGTTCTGCACGCATGCGTGATACTCGGAGACGTCATCAGCCTGACGCCTGCGCAGTTCATCAGTTCTTCAGTGCCTGACAAAACTTATTACCGCAGGGCCTTATGGGTAGTAACGGTGCCATTAAACATTTCTTGAAGCACCGGTTCAATGTCCATATCTCATTTTTTTTTCGGGTGTATCGAAAAAATCTGCAGCTCTTTTAACGCAGAAAGCGGCTCACGTAAACAATGTACTCAATATCAACGTGTATCTAATGCCAAAGTAAAATGCAGATATAAAACACAAGAGATTCTGCAGTTGCTGGAAATACAGAGACGCTCACACACAAAATGCTGGAGGAACTCTGCAGCTCAGGCAGCAACTAAGCAGCGGAGTACACAGTCTAGGTATGCTGAAGAGGCTCGGTCTAAAAGTTGTTTATTTATTCCTCTCCACAATTGTTGTCTGATCTTTTGGTTACCACCAGTATTTTGCAGAAACTAACCATCTTTTTTTTGGGGTCAACCAGTTTCCAAATTTTTCTGATCTTCCTTTTGTAGCCATATCCTGCTGGTCTGTTTCCTCTTCCTCTTCCTCCTCGTAAACTACAGACCATTCTCTCTCTGGAGCCCCAAAGCCCTGACTCAGGCTGGCAACACTTTGGTTTCTGATTCTGCAAAACCGAAGTTTCACTCGCTAGTCTGCTGTCAGACTTTAGAGGTGCATTGTGTTGCGAGATCGCAGATTCGTTTACTGTGAGTGTCGCTTTAAGTGCCTGAGTGAGGGGGGGCTGTGACGTCACACACGCGCAGCAGCAGAGACAGAGGGGGGAGAGAGGGAGGGGAGGGAGAGGGAGAGGAAGAGAGAGAGAGAGACTTCAGCTTGTCATTGCTATGCCCAAAAGATTAGGTTGATCATCGGCACGCAGTGCACAACAGATGTGTGACTGTCACTTCGTATAATCCATATGTGTGGATTTGTTGCAGTATCCTGTGGTATCACTTTTGTTGGCCCTTACGTGGAATCGGGGTGTTCTGTGGTAACCACTTGAAGACGATATTCCTGCCACTGTCACCTGGTGATATTTCTAAGTGGATTTCGGAACGAATCGACGGATAAGTTCTTCGGCGACTGTTATTTCGTTTACCCAGCGTGGAATGTGTGTGGAATTCTTCGTAATTGCCTTCTCTCTAGACGTTCGTGTGGATTTACAAATCTCTCCTCTCACTCACTTATTCCGTGGATTACTGAACTTTTCCACTTTATCATCTTAAGACTTTAAGCATTGTTTCTCAAGCTTGAGAGCTCGGGAGCTGTATATACGCAAATAAACTTCTGTTTATTTCATTTAATCTTTTATATTTGTAGCAGATACTAATGAGAGTGGTTTTAACATCGAAACCAGACTCCATTAGTGATCTGTTGCTGCTGGTCCGTAACAATTGCAACAACCCAGCTGTCTGAGGCACAGTCCTTTAAAATTGGTGAAAATGACCCAAAACTTTGAAAAGAGCGGGGAAGAAGGAATTTAACCAACTTCGTCCAGAGCCCTGAAGAACGTCACAACCACAGTGAGCTCATCGTCTTATTCAGCCCGGAGAAAATCATGCAGGAAATTCATGCAGATGTATAAGATGATGAGAGGCATTGGTCGTGTGGATAGCCAGAGGCTTTTTCCCAGGGCAGAAACGGCTAACACGAGGGGGAATAGGTTTAAGCTGCTTGGAAGTAGGTACAGAGGGGATGTCAGAGCTAAGATTTTTAAGCAAAGAATGGTGTGTGTGTGTGAAATGCACTGCCAGTGACGGTGGTGGAGGCGGATACAATAGGGTCTTTTAAGAGACTCTTAGATAGGTACATGGAGCTTAGGAAAATAGAGGGCTATGTGGCAGGGTAATTCTAAGCAGTTTCTAGAGTAGGTCGGCAAAACATTGTGGGCCAAAGCGTCTGTAATGTGTTGTGCATTTATATGTTTCCATGAAATTCAAGGGAAATCTCCTATCCCACGGAGTGGAGACTAGTTGCAAACTGTCATCTCAGGGAGAGTGAGAGGGGAACGGCAGGGGTAGATTTTGATATACTGATATGGAACAGAAATATGGGCAGGGACCAGATGGGCCGAGTGGCCTCTCTAGTTTGCATCGTGAGTGTGGTAGAGACAGTAAGTACCTGAGACACGGGATTTGATACAGAACTGATTTATCTTTCACAGATCCACAATATTAAACACCAGTCCAGTTTAAGGCTAACATCAGCAGAACAGACTCCTCCAATGCTCAGTGACCAGGGTTCAGTCCTGGGTGCGATGAGCAGCCGCAAGAACTGCAGAATCTGACAGTAACAGTCCCTCATGAACCTGCAGCTGCCTTCAGTCACCGTGATGGTTAAACATTTAACACGGAGCTGATTTGAACTTCCTCCCTGATGTGAAGTTGCTGGTGTTGCAGCAGCTGGGATGATTGAGTAAAACTCTTTGCTCACTCCGGACAGAAATGTGGCCTCTATTTATTGTGAACTCACCGGAGCATCACAAGGTGGGTTAACTGAATGAGTCTTTTCGCACACACGGAGCAGGTGAACAGCCGCTTCCCAAAGCGAAGCTGTCCGTGTATCTGCGATGGCCGGATGAACCCCTTCCGAAATGAGAGTCAGTGAATGACGTCACGGTGCTCTGAACGTCATGGCAATGTATCCAATCAGATCACGGACATGGACACGTGTTCGGGCTCTCCTTGTTGCAAGTGGGGCGCTGTCTTCTCCAGCATCTCCGCCTCCACATTCAAGGATCGGCGGCATTCAAGCGCTGGTGAACTGACAGATACAGCGGAACTAACGAGCTGTTGTGTTTGTGATTCCCATACACAGATCCTTTGACTTTTCTACACTGTTAAAAGTTTACAAAGCTTGTCAGTGGATGAAGGACAACATTTCATTTTTCAAAATGTTCTTGAGACGAGCGGGGTAATTTAGTGAAGGTTTATAACCTTTGTTATATAACTCAGCCATGACTTTTTTTTTTAATACTTAAAACGTTCATTTAATACCCCGGGCAAATAATCAACGACCAGCCTTATCTTATCATCTTCAAAGTTAATCATACCTACCCGACGAGATGGCGAATTATAGTAACCTTTCTTTTCAAGAAACGCAATGATCATAGGTGGAGGTTTCTGCTGAGAAGAGGATTTAAACACTGGGTCTCGGTGTGCCCGGTCTATTCAAGGCGGAGTCTCCAAAACGTCAGAAAACATACGAGCCAACAGCTTTGCAAAAAATTCTGAAGGTCGATTGCCTTCGACCAACTCAGGAAGACCCAAAATTCGTATATTGTTCCTTCTTGATCTATTCTCAAGGCGACAATCTTTCGTCTTAGAAATTCAACGATTTTCGATTGTTTATCTCCGAACTTCCCCAACTCATCCGTCTTAGTATCGAGTCTCGTTACAGCATCTTCATGTTCCTGAATCTGAGTAGTCTGTTCCTGCAAAGTGTTTTGAATAGTCTGCAGCAGAATCTCCATTCGTTTAAGCTCTGTGGTAACCTTTAAACACACATCCGAATGTGGTTCAGACGTTTCGCTCTGAGCTTTCCGAATTAGCTCCGCAATAGCTTCCACAGTCACATAATGATCCTCTTCTTTTTTCCAGAAGTTTTAGCACGAGACAGCAACGCAGATTGGATTCAGTAACTTAAAAAGAACGAAGCTGTTTGAGAAACACGTCTACTCCATGCAATGCCATGAGGGGAAGGACAACATTTCAACTCAGATAATTTTAGTCCCCATAGTGCCTTCTGATAAAAACCCTGTCACAGCTCCAAACAATTTGGAGGAATAATACTTCATCTTCAAACTGACAGTTCCGGCATCAGGCACAATATCAAACTCTCTGCTTCCCTCTCTGTATCAAAATGGATCATTCCTCCCCTTCATCAGTCTGTGACTTGGCTCAGTTTGTCTGTCTTCTTCCCATTCCTTGCATGCGCCACACACCTACTGAGATCACATTTTATTTACACGGCTGTGACTAGAGACTTTCTGATTATTATGTCCCTCCTAGCATTTGACGGTGGTAAATTCAGAGTCAGCAATGCTATTGAACATTGGGAGTAGGTGATTAGGCTTTTTCGTTGGAGATCGATAAACTGCCGGTAGTGTGTGGCTGGATGAGTGGGTCGTTTTCAGACTGGAAGGAGGTAGCGTTTGGAGTACCCCAGAGATCAGTCCCTGACCACAGTTGTTCACAGTTTAATGTCCTGGCGGAGGCAGCGAGATATAAGGTGCCCCAGTCAGCTGGTGACGCAGAACGAGTGAAGTTGGGGGAGGGGAGGCTATTCACATGCAATTTCGTAGCTTTGCAATCAGTACATAGTGCACTGTGGGGCTGCAGTGTCGGGTTCCAATCTGCTAATTAGATTTGCTGAACAGTGTCGATTATCAGAGGGATCGCAGACTCCAAGGAGGCGGGGCATTGACGTCAGTCACAGGCTGACTGTGGCCTGAACCATAAGAGAGAGAGCGATCTGCAGACAGGCAGTCGGCCAGCCTAAAGAGAGAGAGAGAGAGAGAGAGAGAGAGACTGGAAACGCTGATAGCTTCAGTTAGTCGCAGCTGAGGCTTGGAGCTCTCCGCTGCCCACAAGAGTGGGTTGATCATCGGTACACGGAACCACAACGAATGTGTGTGGCTGTCACTTCGTACAATCCATAGGTGTGGATTTTGGAATATCTTGTGTAAACCCTTGCCTGGGTATGTTGTGTGGTAACCCCTGGAAGTCGGTATTCCTGTGACAGGTCACTTTCGCTGAGAACTCGTATGTGGACGGATTCAACGGATAAGAACTTCGACGACGGTATTTTGAAGTAACGGCCTTTTCTCTACGTTTCACCTTGGATTACAAATATCTCATTCCCGTCATTTATTCCGTGGATTACTGAACTGTCCTACTTTACCACCTCAAGACTCTGAGATTTATTCCCTCAGGGTGGATAGTCTGGGAGTTATATTTACACATATATGCACTTAACAGTGTAAACTTTCCTTTACTTCGTTAAGTTACTATATGACAAGTAGATATTCATAAAGAAAGTGGTTTTAACATCAAAACCAGACTCCAGTATGAACTCTATTGTTGTTGGTTCGTTTCTAAAACGTCACAGTTCGTAACAACAGTTTTATAAAACTAGTTAGACCAAATCTGGAGTGTTTCACACAGTTCTGGTCGCCCCCATTCTCGGAAGGATGTCGAGGCTTTGGAGAGGGCGCAGAAGAGGTTTACCAGGATACTGCCTGGATTAGAGGGCACGAGCTATAACGAAAGTCTGGACAACAGTCCAGTTCAGTTCAGAAATGAAAACAGTTCAGTTTCCTTCTGTGGTTACAGAGCAGAAAATCAGTCTGTCTAATATTTCCACACAATTAAAATGGGGAATTTGTTTATTATCATCACGTACTGAGCTACAGTGATAACTTTGCCTGACGTACCATCCACACAGATCGATACATTACAACAGAACATTGAGCTGATATACGACAGAACAATAACTGTAACAAAGCATTATGGCTGCAGAGAAAGTGCAGTGCAGATAGACATATGGTGCAGGGTCACGTCGAGTTACATTGTGAGGCCGAGTCCATTTTATCATTCATTTGGCTTATAACCACAGAGAGGAAGCCGCCCTTGAGCTTGTCATTACTAATAACTGCAGCTCTTCTTTTTTCTCACTTTCTCGTGGCACTAGACAGGGATGTCCTTTAAGCCCTTTATTGTTTAATCTTGTATTGGAGCCTTTAGCTATAACACTACGTGAAGCTAAAAGTATTCATGGTATCTCTATGAATGGAACCATAAATAAGATTTCTCTTTATGCAGATGATCTTTTGGTTTTTATTTCAAGTCTTGAGGAATCAATTCCTAATGTTTTGGAAGCACTTCTATATTTTGGTACATTTTCAGGATATAAACTTAACTTGAATAAAAGCGAATTGTTTCCATTAAATGTCCATGTTAGTATATATTATGGTATTCCTTTTAGAATTGTTAATACGTTTAGATATCTAGCTATTATAATTACTAAAAAATATAAAGATCTCTATAAAGCGAACGTAGTTCCTTTAATGGACTCCATGAAACAACTATTTTCTAGATGGAATCCACTTACTTTTTCTTTAATAGGTCGTATTCATGCTGTGAAAATGATGATTTTACCTAGATTTTTATACATTTTCGAAAATATACGTATCTTTTTAACTAAAAAAAATCGATCAAATTGACTCTCTTATTTCTTCCTTTATTTGGAACAATAAGAGACCAAGAATTAATAAGAATCATTTACACAAATCTAAAAAAGGTGGTGGACTTGCACTTCCTAATTTAAGACTGTGAATTTAATTGGGCTGTGGGTATTAGACAATTATGTTTTTGGTTATATTGGCTTGGTAAGAACCAAAAATCATTATGGGTTGATTTGGAATTAAAAGCTGTTAAACAACTTTATTTAACTTCAATTTTAGGAGCTCCATTAGATAGATAGATAGATAGATAGATAGATAGATAGATAGATAGATAGATAGATAGATAGATAGATAGATAGATAGATAGATAGATAGATAGATAGATACTTTATTCATCTCCATGGGGAAATTCAACATTTTTTCCAATGTCCCATACACTTGTTGTAGCAAAACTAATTACATACAATACTTAACTCAGTAAAAATATGATATGCATCTAAATCACTCTCTCAAAAAGCATTAATAATAGCTTTTAAAAAGTTCTTAAGTAGTTTACTTAAGTAGTTTTAAGTAGTTTACCTATACAGCTCTCTAAAATTCCAAATTTAACTCTTTACCCGGTTATTAAACAATCCCTACGGATTTGTGTTTAGTTTCGTTTTTTAAAAAAATTTAAACAATTTAAGTTGTCTAGTTTTTTATATCGAAACTTTTCTTTTAAACCTTCAACAACTGACCCTGTTTTTCTCCTATGGAAAAATAAAGGGATCCAATCTTTTACAGATTTATTTTGTGATGGTCGACTGATGACCTTTGAAGAGTTATTTAACAAATTTTTTCTTGCTCATACACATTTTCAGCAATATGTTCAGTTTGGACATTTTTAACAGCAATATTTACCTAAGTTTCCATATTTCCATATTTTAAATTTAAAACCTTTTGTTAATGGTTCTATTACCGGTATCTATAACTTGATGATTGATTCTCGACAAGACTGTTTAGATGAAATAAAAAAAGCTTGGGTGGATGACCTAAATTGTCAGATTTCTGATGATAGATGGAATAAAATTCTTAAACGGGTTAATAAATCATCTTTCTGTGCTCGTCATTCTCTTCTACAATTTAAAGTGGTTCATAGAGCTTACATTTCTAAACAGAAGCTGTCCAGTTTTTATCTGAATGTTTCTCCACTTTGTAATAAATGCAACTCTGCTGATGCCTCTTTAATTCATATGTTTTGGTTTTGCCCTACAATTGAAAAGTTTTGGCGGGAAGTATTCCATACCTTTTCACAACTTTTTAGGGTCCAATTTGACCCAAATCCCCTTACTGCCTTGTTTGGTATACATATCTTTTTAACTAAAAAAAAAATCAATCAAATTGACTCTCTTATTTCTTCCTTTATTTGGAACAATAAGAGACTAAGAATTAATAAGTATCATTTACAAAAATCTAAAAAAAGATGGTGGACTTGCACTTTCTCATTTAAGACTGTATTATTGGGCTGTGAATATTAGAAAATTATGTTTTTGGTTATATTGGCTTGATAAGAACCAAAAAACATTATGGGTTGATTTGTAATTAAAAGCTGTTAAACAATTTCATTTAACTTCAATATTAGGAGCTCCATTACCTTTACAGCTCTCTAAAATTCCAAATTTATATCTTTACCCGTTTATTAAACAATCCCTACCGATTTGGGTTCAGTTTCGTAAATTTTTAAAATTTGAAACAAGTTAGTTGTCCAGTTTTTTGTATCGAAACATTTCATTTAAACCTTCAACAACTGTCCCCATTTTTCTCCTATGGAAAAATAAAGGGATCCATTCTTTTACAGATTTATTTTGTGAAGGTCGATTGATGACCTTTGAAGAGTTAATTAACAAATTTCCTCTCACCCATACACATTTTTTGCAATATGTTCAGTTTCGACATTTTTTACAACAATGTTTACCTAAGTTTCCATATTTACAAGTATCTGATTTGTTCGATAGCATTTTGAAATTGAATCCCTTCGAGAAAGTTTCCATTAGCAGAATGTATAACTTATTTTTGTTACAAAAAGCGAACCTATCACTAAAGATTAAACAAGATTGGGAGAGAGAACTTAATATGGAGATTGAAGATTGGCTTCGAGTTTTGAAAAACGGAAATTCTTCTTCTATATGTGCCAATTCAATTTAAAATTGTTCACCGTTATTATTTAACAAAGGAGAGACTATCTAAAATAGTTCTAGTAAAGACAAATGCTGTGATATATATAAAACTGAAGTTGCTACATTGTCACATATGTTCTGGTCATGTTCATCATTAAAATCGTTTTGGAAGTCTTTATTTTCAACAAGTTCTAAAGCTCTGAATATTAATTTACTACCTAATAGGTTGACTGTTCTATTTGGAATAGCTCCACATCAGATTCAGGGTATTTCATCTTCAGATCAACAAGTAATTGCATTTGTTATGCTACTGACAAGAAGGGCTATTTTATTAAAATGGAAAGATATTTCTTCCCCTACATTAATTGAATGGTTTTCTCAAGGAATGTTATGTCTTAGTTTGAAAAAAATTAGAAGTAGAACTTTTGATCTTCGATTCGATTTTGTGAGAAGATGGGGTTCTTTGCCAAATATTATCATTTAATATGAATTATGCTATATGGTTTCTTTACAATTTTTTTTATAAATATGAAATGAGGTTGATGATTTATTTTATATTTAGATGATGGTCAAACGTTTTGCTCGTGGGTTTCATTCCTAATGGATTTCTTCCCTTTTTTTGTAGTTAGTGGGTTTTTTTCCCGAGTTAGATGGGGTTCTTTTTTTCCTCCTTTTTCTATACATGTATCATTCCATTTTGATCATTTACAATCAATTCTTTCAGCTTTATTAATTGCATACATATTAATATATTGAAGTTTTGTATCATTTTATAGCTGTCGAAGATTATGTAGCAATAAAAAAGATTCTAAAAATGAAAAATGAAAATGACAAAACAACAATGTAACAAAGCATTATAGCTGCAGAGAAAGTGCAGTGCAGATAGACATATGGTGCAGGGTCATGTCGAGTTACATTGTGAGGTCGAGTCCATTTTATCATTCATTTGGCTTATAACCACAGACAGGAAGCCGTCCTTGAGCCGGGTAAGTCTTTTGTATCTCTTCCCCGATGGGGGAGCGGGTTTGCAGCAAGAATGTCCAGGCTGTGAGGATCTTTGAGTACATGACCTGCTTTTCCGAGGGAGGGGAAGTGTAGGAAGAGTCCATGGAGGGGAGGTTTGTTTATCTGATGTTCTCTGCAGTTCCTTGCAGTCATGGGCAGAGCAGTAGCCATACGAAGGCATGAAGTATCGACAAGAAGCTCAGAGACCTCGGCCTTCACCCTGCCTTGTGTAGATGGATCCCGGACTTCCTGTCCGATCGCCGGCAGGTGGTAAGTATGGGCTCGCTCACCTCTCTCGCTCTCTGACCCTCAGCACACATACCCCACAGGGGTGGCTTCTTGCCCCCTACTTTACTCTGTGCACTCATGACTTGCGTCGCCACCCACAGCTCCAAACTGCTAATTAAATTTGCTGACGACACTACACTGACTGTCCTAATCTCAAATAATAACGAGGCAACTTACAGAGAAGAAGTCATCACCCCGACACAGTGGGGTCAAGAAAACAACTTCTCCCACATTGTGACAAAAACACAGGAGCTGGTTGTGGATTACAGAAGGAATGGAGACAGGTAAGTATCTATCTATCTATCTATCTATCTATCTATCTATCTATCTATCTATCTATCTATCTATCTATCTATCTATCTATCTATCTATCTATCTATCTATCTATCTATCTATTTCCAAGTCTGTTGTTGACTCAAAATGCACATTTTAATATTGATCATGACAAAATGTATTTTATATATCGTTAATGACTTAAAACATATTTACAGATTGTGACTGACAGAGAATCGTATAATTTGTGTTCCGTGTGTTATCTGAATGTACTTGCCTGTGATGCTGCCACAAGTCAGTGTTTCTCTGTACCTGTAACTTCCCGTACTTGTGCACTTGGCAATAAATTCAACAGGACCTGAGAAATCTCAGTGAGATTTGATTAGTGATGATCATCTTGGCAGCTCGGTAGGTCGAATGTATGAGACAGTACACTGTTAAATGCCAAACCCTGAACAGTGTCGATGATCAGAGGGATCTCAGACTGTAGGTTGGGAGACTGTAGGTCTGACACGGTGGTCAGCAGCACAGGAGCGCCACAGGGAACCGTACTCTCTCCGGTCCTGTTCACCCTGTACACATCTGACTTCCAATATAACTCGGAGTCCTGCCATGTGCAGAAGTTCGCTGATGACACGGCCATAGTGGGGTGTGTCAGGAATGGACAGGAGGAGGAGTATAGGAAACTGATACAGGACTTTGTGATATGGTGCAACTCAAACTACCTGCGTCTCAATGTCACCAAGACCAAGGAGATGGTGGTGGACTTTAGGAGATCTAGGCCTCATATGGAGCCAGTGATCATTAATGGAGAATGTGTGGAGCAGGTTAAGACCTACAAGTATCTGGGAGTACAGTTGGACGAGAAGCTAGACTGGACTGCCAACACAGATGCCTTGTGCAGGAAGGCACAGAGTCGACTGTACTTCCTTAGAAGGTTGGCGTCATTCAATGTCTGCAGTGAGATGCTGAAGATGTTCTATAGGTCAGTTGTTGAGAGCGCCCTCTTCTTTGTGGTGGCGTGTTGGGGAGGAAGCATTAAGAAGAAGGACGCCTCACGTCTTAATAAGCTGATAAGGAAGGCGGGCTCTGTCGTGGGCAAAGTACTGGAGAGTTTAACATCGGTAGCTGAGCGAAGGGCGCTGAGTAGGCTACGGTCAATTATGGAAAACCCTGAACATCCTCTACATAGCACCATCCAGAGACAGAGAAGCAGTTTCAGCGACAGGTTACTGTCGATGCAATGCTCCTCAGACAGGATGAAGAGGTCAATACTCCCCAATGCCATTAGGCTTTACAATTCAACTGCCAGGACTTAAGAACTTTTTTAAAGCTATTATTAATGCTTTTGAGTTAGTGATTTAGATGCTTATCATATTATTACTAAGTTAAGTATTGTATGTAATGAGTTTTTGCTACAACAAGTGTATGGGACATTGGAAAAATGTTGAATTTCCCCATGGGGATGAATAAAGTATCTATCTATCTATCCAAGGAGGCGGGACTATGACGTCAGTCACAGGCTGACAGCGCTGACTGTGGACTGAACCATAAGAGAGAGAGAGCGATCTGCAGACAGGCAGTCAGCCAGTCTAAAGACTCAGAGAGAGAGACTGGAAACGCTGATCGCTTCAGTTAGTCGCAGCTGAGGCTTGGAACTCTCCTCTGCCCACAAGAGTGGGTTGATCATCAGTACACAGAACCACAACGAACGTGTGTGGCTGTCACTTCGTATAATCCATAGGTGTGAGTTTTGGAATATCTTGTGTTAACCCTTGCCTGGGTATGTTGTGTGGTAACCCCGGGAAGACGGTATTCCTGTGACAGGTCACTTTCGCTGATAACTCGTATGTGGACGGATTCAGCGGATAAGAACGTCGTCGGCAGTTATTTTGAAGTAACGGCCTTTTCTCTACGTTTCACCCTGGATTACAAATATCTCTCTCCCATTATTTATTCCGTGGATTACTGAACTTTCCTACTTTACCATCTCAAGACTCTAAGCTTTGTTCCCTCACGCTCGATAGTTTGGGAATTATATTTACACATATATACACATAACACTGTTAACTTTCCTTTATTTCATTAAGTTACTATAAGTAGATACTAATAAAGAGAATGGTTTTAACATCAAAACCAGACTCCAGTGTGAACTCCATTACTGCTGGTTCTTTTCTAAAACGTTACATTTCGTAATACAGTTTTATAAAACTAGTTAGACCACATCTGGAGTGTTTCATACAGTTCTGGTCGCCCCCATTCCCGAAAGGATGTCGGGACTTTGGACAGGGCGGGGAAGTGGTTTATCAGGACACTGCCTGGATTAGAGGGCATGAGCTATAACGAGAGGCTGGACAAACTTGTGTTGTTTTCTCCAGAGCGGCGCAGGCTGGGGTGAGACTAGATGGACGTTTATAAGATTACAAGAGGAATAGATAGAGTGGAAAGACGATATATTTTTCCTGGGGGTTGAAATGTCTAATACATTTAAGGTGAGAGGAGATGTGAGCGGCAAGTTTGCTTCTATCCACAGACTAATGAGTAGCTGGAGTCTCTGCCTGGGTGGGGAGGGGGTGTCGCCAATCCTGACACGTGATCCCGTTTGCCCCTCCCATTTAACCGCAAATGGGCAGCATCTTCGTATCTGTTTCCGAGGCCCCGCCTCCCGATGATGTACAATCTCTTCGCGCATGTTCACAGTCTCCGGGTGGACGGTGTAATCCTCTTCGCTCAGAGCTGAAGTGGGTCGGCTGTGTGTTCAGGAAAGACTTTCGTCTGTTCCGTCGGGATCACTGTCTGCGGGCCGAAGATATCACTTTCCCATCGGTGAGTATTGAGACCGATCCCGAGCGGGGAGATCCGATGTTGGCCGTGAGCCCGGAATTGAGGGCCAGGAATTCACTTGTTTCCCAACTATCTGGGCTCGTCAGAAATGTGTCGACTTCACTTAATCTGCATTGAACGATCCAAACCAGGAGCCCAGGCTGTCTGTTTTCACAGAATTGAAATGGAAGTCCCGCCGTCAGGTCACGTGAGGCTGTGAGTCGCAGATTTGCCCCGCCCTACGCTTTGTGACGCCAGATCACGTGGTGTGATGTTGGCTGCTGAGACTCATTAACTTCCCCGAACTCGCCTCGTTTCCTGAGGCTCCTCACATTTGTCCTGGAGCTTTATGGCTGTTGTGTCTTCTCCCGGAGTGAGGTGGGTGAGAAAGGAGAACGTCCCAGGATGTGGGGATCTTTGGTTTCACTGCCTGCTTTACCGAGGGACTGGGAAGTCTAGGGGGAGAATGGTTCGAGCCTCAGCTCCCCGCAGTAGAGCTGAGCCATACATTACTCCTGCGCGTTCATAGCCCAGCGACGGCGGTCGGTCCAGTATGTACAAGACAAGATCTGTATTCTAGGATCTGTAATACAAATTTCCTGAAATGGTCCTGTTTCAACCTGGAAATGGAGTGATAGTATAACAGTAAAGGAAGCACAACTTTTCCCTGTAAATTATCCTGGAACCGATTTGTCTGTTATTCCTGGAAATGTGTACAGTGCAGTCGTTGCTAATGAGGTTCACATGAATAATCTCAGGAATGATCGGATTTATATATGAGGAGCATTTGATGGTTCTGGACCTGTGCTCAATGGAGTTCAGAGGGACGGTGGGGGTGGTGGAGGGATGTATGGTTAAGTAAACCTACCGAATGCTGAAAAGCCTGGATACAGTGGACATGGAGAGGATGTTTCCATTAGACAGAGTCTGTGATCTGAGAGCACCGTCTCAGAATAAAGATGCTTTCCTTTAAAACTGAGATGAGAAAAAATTTTTGGCCAAAAGATGTCTGATATGTGGAATTTGTTGCCGCAGAATTTGTTTGAGGCTGCCATTTGTGTCTATTTGTGAAGATTAATATACTGATAATTGCTGAGTAGCTTCAGGGTTACAGGAGGAAAGCAGGAATATGGTGTTGGATTAAAAATCAGCTATGATTGAATGGTTGAGTGGTGGAGCAGACCAGATGGATTGAATCACCTAATTCTGTTCCTGTGTCTTGTGTCTTACCATGACTGAATGATGGCTCCTTCTTATCCCGTATTGTTTTGTGATGTGTGAGGGACAATTAAAGATTGTTCACTGAGATCATTATATTTGCCTTCAACGTTTAAATTTCAGTGAGTTTTGTTCCTAGTAACATTAAGCAGAAATGTTTGGTCCTCCTTTTCATTGTTAACGTGCTTCATTATCTTTCATGTTAAAGTCAGACCTGCGGTGAGAGATTTATTTGAAGAAAAACCCCAACTGGAGACAAATCACAACTGAAGATGAGGGAACAGCAATAAGTGAAGTAGCCCGAGGATTGAGAGCATCAACTGGAGTGAACCCATCTGACTCGGAGATTCCAGTGATTCAGTCGGGAGAAAGTTTGGTGAGTCGCATTTACTCAAACACTGGTCCTTTAGACATTACATACCTGTACAAAGGAAGGTAGGAAATAGTTGGGAGTGAGACTGAATGTGCCCAGAAGAACCAGTTATGCCAGTACCAGTCAGACCCAGTTGTGAAGAAGCTCTCCCCCCCCCACCAATATTCCCTTTAAACTTTTCACCCTTCACCCTTAACCCATGTCCTCTGTTTTTTTTTCTCCCCCAGCCTCAGTGGAAAAAGCCTGCTTGCATTCACTCTATCTATACCCATCATAATTTTATACATCTCTATCAAATCACCCCTCATTATCCTACGCTCCAGGGAATAAAGTCCTAACCTATTCAACCTTTCTCTGTAACTCAGTTTCTCAAGTCCTGGCAACATCCTTGTAAACCTTCTCTGCACTCTTTCAACCTTATTAATATCCTTCCTGTAATTCGGTGACCAAAACTGCACACAATGCAGAAAAGAGTACCCAGACAGTGGAAAACATCCTGTATTGTCCCGGTACCAAAGAAACCACAACCAAAGGAGTTGAATGACTTCAGACCTGTTGCCTTGACGTCGCACGTGATGAAGACCATGGAGCGGCTGATAATACAGAATCTGAGCCAACAAACCAGGCACGCCCAGGATCCTCTTCAGTTTGCGTATAAGGAGAAGGTGGGAGTGGAGGATGCTATCACGTATTTGCTGCACAAATCACTCTCTCACCTAGAGGGGGTCAGTTGTGCTGTGAGGATTACATTCCTTGACTTCTCTAGTGCCTTTAACACCATCCAGCCCAAGATCTTAAGGCACAAACTAACGGAGATGGGAGTAGACTCTCACATGGTGGATTGGATAGTGGACTACTTGACAGATAGACCTCAGTATGTGCGGTTGGGAGACTGTAGGTCTAACACGGTGATCAGCAGCACAGGGGCGCCGCAGGGAACCGTACTCTCTCCGGTCCTGTTCACCCTGTACACATCAGACTTCCAATATAACTCGCAGTCCTGCCATGTGCAGAAGTTCGCTGATGACACGGCCATAGTGGTGTGTGTCAGGAATGGACAGGAGGAGGAGTATAGGAAACTGATACAGGACTTTGTGATATGGTGCAACTCAAACTACCTGCGTCTCAATATCACCAAGACCAAGGAGATGGTGGTGGACTTTAGGAGATCTAGGCCTCATATGGAGCCAGTGATCATTAATGGAGAATGTGTGGAGCAGGTTAAGACCTACAAGTATCTGGGAGTACAGTTAGACGAGAAGCTAGACTGGACTGCCAACACAGATGCCTTGTGCAGGAAGGCACAGAGTCGACTGTACTTCCTAAGAAGGTTGGCGTCATTCAATGTCTGTAGTGAGATGCTGAAGATGTTCTATAGGTCAGTTGTGGAGAGCGCCCTCTTCTTTGTGGTGGCGTGTTGGGGAGGAAGCATTAAGAAGAGGGACACCTCACGTCTTAATAAGCTGGTAAGGAAGGCGGGCTCTGTCGTGGGCAAAGTACTGGAGAGTTTAACATCGGTAGCTGAGTGAAGGGCGCTGAGTAGGCTACGGTCAATTATGGATAACTCTGAACATCCTCTACATAGCACCATCCAGAGACAGAGAAGCAGTTTCAGCGACAGGTTACTATCGATGCAATGCTCCTCAGACAGGATGAAGAGGTCAATACTCCCCAATGCCATTAGGCTTTACAATTCTACCGCCAGGACTTAAGAACTTTTTAAAAGCTATTATTAATGCTTTTTGAGATAGTGATTTAGATGTATATCATATTTTTTACTGAGTTAAGTATTGTATGTAATTAGTTTTGCTACAACAAGTGTATGGGACATTGGAAAAAAGTTGAATTTCCCCATGGGGATGAATAAAGTATCTATCTATCTATCTATCTATCACAATACTCCAAATTCCCCCTCACTAATGCAATATACAACCTCACCATTACATTCCAACTCTTACACTCAGTACTTTGATTTATAAAGGCCAATGTACCAAAAGCTCTCTTTACTGCCCTATCTACATGTGATGCCACTTTTAGGGAATTTTGTATCAGTATTCCTACATCCCTCTGTTCTAGTGCACTCCTCAGTGCCCTGCCGTTTAACTTGTATGTTCTACCTTGGTTTGACTTTCCAAAGTGCAATACCTCACACTTGTCTGTATTAAACTCCATCTGCCATTTTTTCAGCTGGTCCAGATCCCTCTGCAAGCTTTGAAAACCTTCACTGTGCACTACACATCCAATCTTTGTATCATCAACAAATTTGCTGATCCAATTCACCAAATTATCATCCAGATCATTGATATAGATGACAAATAACAATGGACCCAGCACTGATCCCTGTGGCACACCACTAGTCACAGGCCTCCACTCAGAGTAGCAATCCTCCACTACCACTCTTTGACTTCTCCCATTCTCAATTCCCAATCAAATTTACTACCTCACCATGTATACCTAGTGACTGAATCTTCCTAACTAACCTCCCATGCGGGACCTTGTCAAAGGCCTTACTGAAGTCCACTACATCCACTGCCTTGCCTTCATCCACTTTCCTTGTAACCTCCTCGAAAATCTCTAATATATTTGTTAAACATGGCACAAAGCCATGTTGACTCTCCCTAATAAGTCCCTGTCTGTCTAAATAATTGTCGATCCTATCTCTTAGTACTCCTTCCAATAATTTACCCATGACCGACATCAAACTTGCCAGCCTATAATTTCCCGGATTACTTTTAGAGCCTGCTTTAAACAACAGAACAACATGAGCTATCCTCCAAATCTCTGGCACCTCACCCATAGATAACGACATTTAAATATATCTGCCAGGGCCCCTGCAATTTCAACACTAGTCTCCTTCAAGGTCCGAGGGAATATCCTGTCAGGTCCTGGAGATTTATCTACTCACCTCAAGATAGCAAGCACCTCCTCCTCTTCTATCTGTATAGATTCCATGACCTCAATACTTGTTTGCCTTATTTCCATTGACTCCATGCCAGTTTCCTTAGTAAATTCAGACACAAAAAAACCATTTAACATCTCCCCAATTTCTTTTGGTTCCATACATAGCCAACCGCTCTGATCTTCAAGAGGACCAATTTTATCCCATAACTATCCTTTTGCTATTAATATACCTGTGGAAGCTCTTACTATCCTTCACCTTGACTGCCAACGCTACCTCATGTCTTCTTTCAGCCCTCCTGATTTCTTCCTTAAGTATTTGTTTGCACTTTTTATACTCCTCAAGTACCTTCTTTGCTCCCTGTTTCTTATACATGTCATACATCTCTCTCTTCTTTATCAGAGTTCCAATATCCATCGAGAACCAAGGTTCCTTATTCTTATTCACTTTGCCTTTAATCCTGAGACTTTGTTCCCAGGGTGTCCTCGTGGGCCGTCCAGAAATGATTTCAGCTGGTGACAACCCTGTTTTCCCCTGTGGGGTAACCCTCATGTGGAATCGGGCTAATGGTCGGACCTTCAACCAAGTGAGTCCAGTTTCCACTGTTAGTCTGGCCAATTTACTCTTCAGAGTGCCATTGGCTCTTTCCACTCTGCCAGCGGCCCATGGGTGGTGTACACAGTGGAATTGTTGCTTGATAGCTAGTTTGTTACATACCCCTTCATTTACTTTCACCATAAAGTGTGAGCCAATGTTGAACTCAGCATCTCTGGCTTGTAACTAAGAATTATTTCCCTTTATAATACCTTCACAACTGTCACAGCAGTATTAATGGTAGTTGGAATAGCTTCAATCCATCTACTAAACACATCTATAATAACTAAGCAGTATCTATAGCAATGTACTCTAGGCAATTCGATAAAATCAACTTGTAGACACGAAAAAGATCCACCTGTCAAGGGAGTCGTACCCGGTGTGCAGGGTACAGGATACCAACCATTCGCTCCTTTCCCAGGTGTGTACAATTATGTATATAATCAACCAATATTGGTAAAAGCTGTGTAGGAACCCAAACCTGTCCCGCTGGGGTGATCCAAAAACCTAGGTCAGGGTCTTTCTGGCACCCCCATCTGGGACCACAGTTTGTGCTCCTCCTCAGAGGCGTCCCCCTGAAAATTACGTACCTCCCACATGTCCAGCAAACCCGTTCTGCTTTAGTCATGGAGGGTTGCTTGACGGGAACGCGAGGAGGCTACAACTACTGAGGATTGTGCCGCACTTTTCACTGTCTGATCTGCTAGAGCATTGTGTTTAGTGACACAGTCGGACATGCGTGTGTGGCAGCACATTTAATAACAGCCAGAACTCGAGGTAGCTGTAGAGTGGTGAGTAAGTTGTTTACAAAGGTGGCATTACTAATGGGGTGGCCAGAGGAAGTCAGGAATCCCCATGTTCCCAGAGAGCCCCGTAGTCATGTACAATTCCAAATGCATAACGGGAGTCTGTGTAAACGTTCCCACTTTAGTCTGTTGCTGGTATACAGGCACGAGTCAGAGCAAACAGCTCAGCCTTCTGGGCGGAGACAGCCACTTCAAAAGAGGCCTGTTCAATTACTTCACTGCCCAACACTATCGCATAGTCAGAATATCGTTTTCCTGCTCGATCCACAAAAGAGTTTCCATCCTCATAAAACGTTGCCTCAGGCTAGAGGGGGTATTGCAGAATGGATGGGAGAGTCTGTCCTTCTTTCACAGTGATCCGGACGGGCTAGAGGGGGTATTGCAGAATGGATGGGAGAGTCTGTCCTTCTTTCACAGTGATCCGGACGGTCTAGAGGGGGTATTGCAGAATGGATGGGAGAGTCTGTCCTTCTTTCACAGTGATCCGGACAGGCTAGAGGGTGTTTTGCAGAATGGATTGGAGAGTCTGTCCTTCTTTCACAGTGATCCGGACGGTCTAGAGGGGGTATTGCAGAATGGATGGGAGAGTCTGTCCTTCTTTCACAGTGATCCGGACGGGCTAGAGGGTGTTTTGCAGAATGGATTGGAGAGTCTGTCCTTCTTTCACAGTGATCCGGACAGGCTAGAGGGGGTATTGCAGAATGGATGGGAGAGTCTGTCCTTCTTTCACAGTGATCCGGACGGTCTAGAGGGGGTATTGCAGAATGGATGGGAGAGTCTGTCCTTCTTTCACAGTGATCCGGACGGGCTAGAGGGTGTTTTGCAGAATGGATTGGAGAGTCTGTCCTTCTTTCACAGTGATCCGGACAGGCTAGAGGGGGTATTGCAGAATGGATGGGAGAGTCTGTCCTTCTTTCACAGTGATCCGGACGGTCTAGAGGGGGTATTGCAGAATGGATGGGAGAGTCTGTCCTTCTTTCACTGTGATCCGGACAGGCTAGAGGGGGTATTGCAGAATGGATGGGAGAGTCTGTCTTACTTTCACTGTGATCCGGACAGGAGGGCTGACTTCATGGACTGAAATTGCCCAGAGATGGGGTACAACGTCTTGGGTTCGGTCACTATTAAAAGAATGTCTTACCAGATGTCTCGATTTCACCTGAGACTCCTTCCAGTATCGGAGTTGGCCCGCGGCAAAGTCTTGCCAGTCTCCCTCGGTGCTGGAGGCCTGTTTCGTCAGGGTGTAGGCAAGGAGCCCTAGGCTCTTTGGCTTGAACCCAGGGCAAACCCTGAAGGTGGTATGGGGAACCACCAATCCTGTCTGTCACCAAAAGAAATCTGGAACTTCAGTAAGAAATGCAATGCTGTCTCTTCCTTTAACCTCTCCAATCACCATGACTGGGAATTTCTGCCCCTCGAGGGGTGCATAATATTAGCTTTCCTCAGTTGAGCACCACGTAGGGTCATAACACAGAGACACATGAGAGCTGGCCACTGGCAGAAGGGGTTCAAATGTACTGGAGTCCAGATAAAGTGCCCACCACTGGGTGGTCAGGGGAAGCTATCAGTTGTTCGCAGTTCCAGCATGATATCCTTGTCCGTGCATAGAATCTCGACTTCCAACGGACAGAGCAAGTCTCTCCCTACGAGATTACACCCCCGTCTGGTGGTGACTATAAATGAAACCTCACACTGGTTCCCCTGTAATTCCACCTGCGGTGGCTGGGTACGTGAATACGTACGTTCCGTGCCTTCGAAGCCTGACAGAGTGATTGTAGCGTCTGATAGCTGGAATCCCTTTACCGATACTATTTCCTGATCGAGAGTGTTGTGGTTGCCCTCATATCAGTCATAAATGGAACTGGATTTCCAGCAACTTGCAATATTACATTGGGCTCTTCCTGAGGGTTGGCACTCATGGTTGGAAGCATCTTCTTGTCAGTTTCTAAACGGGTTGTTGTTCCCATTTCTGTTCCTCAGATATAGCCCGCTCGCGTCCTTCTTCCCACTGAGCATATTCACCTTTAATATTAGTTCCCTTCAGGGTTGATCGAGATTCGAAAGTTGGGTCCTAATGATATGTCAAAGCTCGTCGCATTCGATTTCGGTCATTGTCTGGCCGATCCGTATTATTTGTTTTAATCATGTTGGCTAACTTAGTTGGTAAGCATTGGAGCAGTAAGGCATTGAACTGGGGGGACAGATTCCCATCATTAAAGGCTTGGTCTCCTGCGGAGGTGCCGTAGCAGGCCACAAATCACTCCCAATAGTCTGGTCCCGATTCCCCAGGCTTAGGTTTGCATTTAGGTACTTTAGTGATGTTTACAGGTTGCTGGAGAGCCCTTTCCAAGGCTTGAATAATCTGGTCTGTCTGTTCATTCTGGTTATGGTTTCCCACCTGTAACTCCTGATAGGTTTGGTATCTCAATTCTGCCTTCCATTTCCGCCCCTCCTCAGCTGAGAGAATCATGCAGCAGAGACCGAATAAATCTTGCGGAGTCACATTAAACATTTGTGTAGTACTGTGGACACACTGAGCAAACTGTGCTGGTTTCTCTTTTCTATCTGGGGCCTGATTCATGATCACTATCATTTCTTGAGGCTTCCAGGGA
The DNA here is from genome assembly GCF_048418815.1 of Hemitrygon akajei. Classification (NCBI taxonomy): domain Eukaryota; kingdom Metazoa; phylum Chordata; class Chondrichthyes; order Myliobatiformes; family Dasyatidae; genus Hemitrygon; species Hemitrygon akajei. Next base: position 695,180 of record NW_027332001.1, read on the forward strand.
GCATACACAGGAATCACTGAAGGGCTGTCCCTCCTCCTAGTCCTAGGGGGAGCGTTTGCTACTGCTATTCAGGAGGATTGAAACTAATGTGGCAGGGGGATGGGAACAAGTGCAGAGAGACAGAGGGGGTGCAAAATGAGGGCAGAAGGAAAAAGTAGTAAGGAGAAAAGTAAAAGTGGCAGGCAGGCAAATCCAGGGCAAAAATCAAAAAGGGCCACTTTTCAACATAATTGTATCAGGGCTAAGAGTGGTGTAAAAACAAGCCTGAAGGCTTTGTGTGTCAATGTAAGGAGCATTCGTAATAAGGTGGATGAATTGAATGTGCAGATAGTTATTAATGAATATGATATAGTTGGAATCACAGAGACATGGCTCCAGGGTGACCAAGGATAGGAGCTCAATATCCAGGGATATTCAATATTCAGGAGGGATAGACAGGAAAGAAAAGGAGGTGGGATAGCGTTGCTGGTTAGAGAAGAGATTAACGCAATAGAAAGGAAGGACATTAGCCTGGAGGATGTGGAATCGATATGGGTAGAGCTGCGTAACACTAAGGGGCATAAAACGCTGGTGGGATTTGTGCACAGGCCACCTAACAGTAGTAGTGAAGTTGGGGATGGCATTAAACAGGAAATTAGAAATGCGTGCAAAAAAGGAACAGCAGTTATAATGGGTGACTTCAATCTACATATAGATTGGGTGAACCAAATTGGTAAGGGTGCTGAGGAAGAGGATTTCTTAGAATGGTTTTCTGAACCAACATGCCAAGGAACCTACTAGAGAGCAGGCCATTCTAGACTGGGTATTGAGAAACGAGGAAGGGTTAGTTAGCAATCATGTCATGCGAGGGCCCCTTGGGTAAGAGTGACCATAATATGGTGGAATTCTTAAGTAGATGGAGAGTGACATAGTTAATTCAGAACCAAATGTTCTGAACTTACAGAAGGGCAACTTTGAAGAAATGAGACGTGAATTAGCTAAGATTGATATTTAAAGGGTTGACAGTGGATAGAAACATAGAAAATAGGTGCAGGAGTAGGCCATTCAGACTTTGGAGCCTGCACCGCCATTCAGTATGATCATGGCTGATCATCCAACTCAGAACCCTGTACCTGCTTTCTCTCCATACCCCCTGATCCCTTTTGCCACAAGGGCCATATCTAACTCCCTCTTAATTATAGCCAATGAACTGGCCTCAACTGTTTCCTGTGGCAGAGAATTCCACAGATTCTCCACTCTCTGTGTGAAGAAGTTTTTCCTCATCTCACTCCTAAAAGTCTTCCCCTTTATCCTTAAACTGTGACCCCTCGTTCTGGACTTCTCCACCATCGGAAACAATCTTCCTGCATCTAGCCTGTCCAATCCCTTTAGAATTGTATACGTTTCAATAAGATCCTCCATCAATCTTCTAAATTCCAGTGAGTATAAACCTAGTCGATCCAGTCTTCCTTCATATGAAAGTCCTGCCATCCCAGGAATCAATCTGGTGAACCTTCTTTGTACTCCCTCTGTGGCAAGAATGTCTTTCCTCAGATTAGGGGACCAAAACTGCACACTAGGTGCAGTCTCACCAAGGCCTTGTACAACTGCAGTAGAACCTCCCTGCTCCTGTACTCAAATCCTTTTGCTATGAATGCCAGCATACCTTTCACCTTTTTCACCGCCTGCTGTACCTGCATGCCCACCTTCAATGACTGGTGTACAATGACACCCAGGTCTCGTTGCACCTCCCCTTTTCCTAATCGGCCACCGTTCAGATAATAATCTGTTTTCCTGTTCTTGCAACCAAAATGGATAACCTCATATTTATCCACATTAAATTGCATCTGCCATGAATTTGCCCACTCACCTAACCTATCCAAGTCACCCTGCATCCTCTTAGCATCCTCACAGCTAACACCACCGCCCAGCGTCGTGTCATCCGCAAACTTGAAGATGCTGCATTTAATTTCTTCATCTAAATCATTAATATATATTGTAAACAACTGGGGTCCCAGCACTGAGCCTTGCACTGCCTGCCATTCTGAAAAGGTCCCGTTTACTCCCATTCTTTGCTTCCTGTCTATCAACCAATTCTCTATCCTCATCAATACCATACCCCCAATACCGTGTGCTTTAAGTTTACACACTAATCTCCTGTGTGGGAACTTGTCAAAAGCCTTTTGAAAATCTAAATATACCACATCTACTGGCTCTCCCCTATCCACTCTACTAGTTACATCTTCAAAAAATTCTATAAGATTCGTCAGACATGATTTTCCTTTCACAAATCCATGCTGACTTTGTCCGATGATTTCACCTCTTTCCAAATGTGCTGTAATCACATCTTTGATAACCGACTCCAGCATTTTCCCCACCACTGATGTGAGACTAATCGGTCTATAATTCCACGGTTTCTCTCTCCCTCCTTTTTTTAAAAAGTGGGGTTACATTAGCCAACCTCCAATCCTCAGGAACTAATCCAGAATCTAAGGAGTTTTGAAAAATTATCACTAATGCATCCACTATTTCTTGGGCTACTCTGGGATGCAGACCATCAGGCCCTGGGGATTTATCTGCCTTTAATCCCTTCAATTTACCTAACACCACTTCCCTACTAACATGTATTTCCCTCAGTTCCTCCATCTCACTAGACCCTCATTCTCTTACTATTTCTGGAGGGTTATTTATGTCCTCCTTAGTGAAGACAGAACCAAAGTAGTTATTCAATTGGTCTGCCATGTCTTTGTTCCCTATGATCAATTCACCTGTTTCTGACTTAAAGGTCCTTACATTTGTCTTGACCAATCTTTTTCTTTTCACTTACCTATAAAAGCTTTTACAGTAGTTTTTATGTTCCCTGCCAGCTTTCTCTCATAATCTTTTTTCCCTTTCCTAATTAAGTCCTTTGTCCTCCTCTGCTGGACTCTGAATTTCTCCTAGTCCTCAGATGCGCCGCATTTTTTTGCTAATTTATATGTTTCTTCTTTGGACTTGATACTATCCCTTGTCAGCCATCGGTGCACTACCTTCCCTGGTTTATTCTTTTGCTAAACTGGGATGAACAATTGTTGTAGTTCATCCATGCGATCTTTAAATGCTTGCCATTGCATATCCACCGTCAACCCTTTAAGTATCATTTGCCAGTCTATCTTAGCTAATTCACGTCTCATACCTTCAAAGTTACCCTTCTTTAAGTTCAGAACCGTTGTTTCTGAATTAACTACTGTAGATTTCGCACTACAGAGCGCACCTGATTAAAAGCCGCTGGCTCTAATTTTAGAAATAAAATCAATTTTGTACTTGTACAAGCCGCACCGGATTTTCGGCCGCAGGTGTCCCACGTTGTAATATGAGATATTTACACAGAAAGATATTACACGTGAGGATTTTTTAACTTTTAATTAAATCCATATGGTAACATAAACAAATACATATTGCAAATGCTTTTTCTCGAACCGTGCTTGTAACGCGGCTACTTTTAAATATACGTTGCGTATACTTTTTACTGAACAACATTCCAATATCTCCTAACGACTGGTAAAAAATATATATACTGCAGCCTACCAGGAAAAGTTATTGATCGCCTTTAACTTAAAAGCAGCGTTTTGACTCCGCCGCTCTGCCGCTCGCCCCCCGCCTTCCCGTTTATCGCAAACCAGTATTTTTCCCACAAGACGCGGCGAAACCGGGTGTGACGTCATAGCATCCCGCGATGTAGTACAGAAAACAAATATAGTTAAAACACTTCTAACTTTAACTAACAAATGAATTACTAAGCGAAAATATTATAAACTAAATAACTGCCATAAAGGCAGCACAATGCTTTTCTTCGAGTGTTTTCCATGTTGATGAGGGTGAGTACAAATGACTGATTTACAATAATTTAATTGTGAAAGTGTGCTTGATTTATCGTACAATTTCATTGGACCTCTGTGAACTACTCATCAATTTTATTGGTCTACTGTTACGAGGCAAAATGTTTTTGGCGGCATGAAAAAAAATCATGCATTAGCCGCACCGTAGTAAAGGCCGCAGTGTTCAAAGCTGTTCAAAATGTGGGAAAAAAGTAGCGGCTTATAATCCGACATCTACGGTATGTTTCTCTCCATCTTAATGAAGTATTCCACCATATTATGGTCACTCTTACCCAAGGGGCCTCGCACGACAAGATTGCTAATTAACCCTTCCTCTTTGCTCAATACCCAATATAGAATGGCCTTCTCTCTAGTTGGTTCCTCAACATTCATATGCAATGGCAATCAAGTCCAAAGAAGTTTTTATGTTCCCTGCCAGCTGTCTCTCATAATCTTTTTTCCCTTTCCTAATTAATCCCATTATCCTCCTCTGCTAGACACTGAATTTCCTCCAGTCCTCAGGTGTGCCACTTTTTCTGGCTAATTTATATGTTTCTTCTTTGGACTTGATACTATCCCTAATTTCCCTTGTCAGACACTACCTTCCTTGGTTTATTCTTTTGCCAAACTGGGGTGAACACTTGTTGTAGTTCATCCATGCAATCTTTAAATGCTTGCCATTGCATAGGAATGCTGAGGGACCAACCAGAGAGCAGGCCATTCTACATTGGGTATTGAGCAATGAGGAAGGGTTAGTTAGCAATCTTGTCATGCGAGGCCCCTTGGGTAAGAGTGACCATAATATGGTGGAATTCTTCATTAAGATGGAGAGTGACATAGTTAATTCAGAAACAAAGGTTCTGAACTTAAAGAAGGGTAACTTTGAAGGTATAAGATGTGAATTAGCTAAGATAGACTGGCAAATGATAGTTAAAGGGTTGACGGTGGATATGCAATGGCAAGCACTTAAAGATCACATGGATGAACTACAACAATTGTTCATCCCAGTTTGGAAAAGAATAAACCAGGGAAGGTAGTGCACCCGTGGGAAATTAGGGATAGTATCAAGTCCAAAGAAGAAACATATAAATTAGCAAAAAAAAAAAGCGGCACACCTGAGGACTGGGAGAAATTCAGAGACCAGCAGAGGAGGACAAAGGGCTTAATTAGGAAAGGGAAAAAAAGATTATGAGAGAAAGCTGAGTGTCCTATGGACTCGGACCCCAAGATCCCTCTGATCCTCCACACTGCCAAGAGTCTTATTATTAATACTATATTCTGCCATCATATTTGATCTACCAAAATGAACCACCTCACACTTATCTGGGTTGAACTCCATCTGCCACTTCTCAGCCCAGTTTTGCATCCTATCAATGTCCCGTTGTAACCTCTGACAGCCCTCCACACTATCCACAACACCTCCAACCTTTGTGTCATCAGCAAACTTTCTAACCTGTCCCTGCACTTCCTTATCCGGGTCATTTATAAAAATCATGAAGAGTAAGGGTCCCAGAACAGATCCCTGAGGCACACCACTGGTCACCAACCTCCATGCAGAATATGACCCATCTACAACCACTCTTTGCCTTCTGTGGGCAAGCCAGTTCTGGATCCATAAAGCAATGTCCCCTTGGATCCCATGCCTCCTTACTTTCTCAATAAGCCTTGCATGGGTTACCTTATCAAATGCCTTGCTGAAATCCATATACACTACATCTACTGTTCTTCCTTCATCAATGTGTTTAGTAACATCCTAAAAAAATTCAATCAGGCTTGTAAGGTACGACCTGCCCTTGACAAAGCCATGCTGACTACTCCTAATCATATTATACCCTTCCAAATATTCATAAATCCTGTCTCTCAGGATCTTCTCCATCAACTTACCAACCACTGAAGTAAGACTCATTTAAAGATTGCATGGATGAACTAGGATCGACTAGGCTTATACTCACTGGAATTTAGAAGATTGAGGGGGTATCTTATTGAAACGTATAAAATTCTAAAGGGATTGGACAGGCTAGATGCAGGAAGATTGTTTCCGATGTTGGGGGAGTCCATAACGAGGGGTCACAGTTTAAGGATAAAGGGGAAGCCTTTTAGGGCCAAGATGAGGAAAAACTTCTTCACACTGAGAGTGGTGAATCTGTGGAATTCTCTGCTACAGGAAACAGTTGAGGCCAGTTCATTGGCTATATTTAAGAGGGAGTTAGATATGGCCCTTGTGGCTAAAGGGATCAGGGGTATGGAGAGAAAGCAGGTACAAGGTTCTGAGTTGGATGATCAGCCATGATCATACTGAATGGCGGTGCAGGCTTGAATGGACTAATGGCCTACTCCTGCACCTATTTTCTATGTTTCTATGTGTGGAAAATTAAAATCTCCCACAATCATGTGCTTACTACAAATATCTGCTATCTCCTTACAAATTTGCTCTTTCAGTTCTCGCTCCCAATTAGGTGGTTTATAATACACCCCTATAGGTGTTACTATACCTTCCCCATTCCTCAATTCCACCCAAATAGGCTCCCTAAATGAGCCCTGTAATCTATCCTGTCAAAGCACTGCTGTAATATTTTCTCGGACAAGCATTGCAATACCTCCCCCTCTTGCCCTTCTGATTCTATCACACCAGAAGCAACGAAATCCAGGAATATTTAGTTGCCAATCACACCCCTCCTGCAACCATGTTTCACTAATAGATACAACATCATATTTCCAGTTGTCAATCCATACTCTAAGCTCATCCACCTTTCTTACAATGCTCCTAGCATTGAAATAGATGCATTCAAGAAACTTTCCACCTCTTTCTCTCTGTTTATCCCTAATGGTGCAAACAACTTTATTATCTCTTTTTTTTCCTTACCCCCTACATCTACAGTCTGAGTGCTCCTACATCAGGGAGGAAGTTCAAATCATCTCTGTGTTAAATGTTTAACCATCACGGTGACTGAAGGCAGCTGCAGGTTCATGAGGGACTGTTACTGTCAGATTCTGCAGTTCTTGCGGCTGCTCATCACACCCAGGACTGAACCCTGGTCACTGAGCATTGGAGGAGTCTGTTCTGCTGATGTTAGCCTTAAACTAGACTGGCGTTTAATATTGTGGATCTGTGAACGATAAATCAGTTCTGTATCAAATCCCATGTCTCAGGTACTTACTGTCTCTATCACACTCACAATGTACACTAGATTGGCCACTCAGCCCATCTGGTTCCTGCCCATGTTTCTGTTCCATATCAGTATATCAAAATCTCTCCCTGTCGTTCCCCTCTCACTCTCCCTGAGATGACAGGCTGCAACTAGTCACCACTCTGTGGGATAGGAGATTTCCCGTGAATTTCATGGAAACATATAAATGCACAACACATTACAGATGCTTTGTCCCACATTGCCGTGCCGACCATGTATCTTACTCTAGAAGCTGCTTAGAATTACCCTGCCACATAGCCACCCATTTTCCTAAGCTCCATGTACCTATCTGAGAGTCTCTTAAAAGACCCTATTGTATCTGCCTCTACCACCGTCACTGACAGTGCATTCCACACACACACCACTCTTTGCTTAAAAAACTTAGCTCTGACATCTCCTCTGTACCTACTTCCAAGCAGCTTAAACCTATTCCCCCTCATGTTAGCTGCTTCAGCCCTGGGGAAGAAAGCCTCTGGCTATCCACACGACCAATGCCTCTCATCATCTTATACACCTGCATGAATTCCCTGCATGATTTTCTCCAGGGTGAATAAGACGATAAGCTCACTGTGGTTTTGACGTTCTCTCTCTCTCTCCTTGTGTCTGACGTCACAGCCCCGCCTCACTCAGGCACTTAAAGCGACACTCACAGTAAGCGAACCTGCGGTCTCGTAACACAATGCACCTCTAAAGTCTGACAGCAGACTAGCGAGTGAATCTCCGATGGTGCAGAGTCAGAAACCGAAGATTTGCCAGCCTGAGTCAGGGGCTCCAGAGAGAGATGGGGTCCAGAGGAGGAGGACGAATAAGACCAGCCCGATGTGGTTAAAAGTGAAAGATTAGAAGCATTTGGAAACTGGTTGATCGAAAAAAAAGGTGGTTAATTTCTGCAAAACACAGTTGGAAGTCAACAGATCAGGCAGAAATTTTGGAGAGGAATAAATAGACAACGTTTAGGCCGAGCCCCTTCAGCATGTCTAGACTGTGTACTCCGCTGCTTAGTTGCTCTCTGAATTGCAGAGTTCCTCCAGCATTTTGTGTGTGTGCGTCTCTGTATTTCCAGCAACTGCAGAATCTCCTGTGTTTTATATCTGCATTTTACTTTGGCATTAGATACACATTGATATTGAGTATATTGCTTATAGGAGCAGCTTTCCGTGTTAAAACAGCTGCAGATTTTTCTATACCCACGATAAAAAAAATGAGGTATGGACATTGAACCGGTGCTTGCAGAAATGTTTAATGGCACTGTGATTACCCATAGGGCCATGCGTTAAGAATCTCACCGGGGCTGAAGTGCCGATGAAATGCACCAGCGTCAGGCTGAGGACGTCCCTGAGTTTCACGCATGCGCGCAGTACACAGAGGGCTTTGAAAATTTCGGGTGCAGGTAAGAGCGATTCTCCGTGTTTTCATCTTAAACACCGACTTCGGAACAATTGCTGTGAAATCCGGACACAGTGGCCAACAATCCCGGAACAGTCCTGCTCTCATCCCTCTCTCTCAGCCCCACGATCCGTACACGGGCCCCGGGGAGCTTCTGGCTGCTGAGTGAATGGGAACCGATGGATCTCTCAGACAGAGCTGAGCTCCAGCTATCTAAATGCAAGGATTAGGAACTCGGAGAAAGGGAACAAAATCTTTTACATCACCAGTTGAGAAAATCACCTTTGTTCTACCTCCAATCACTAACAAGAGAAAATCTGAAGATGCTGGAAATCCAAGCAACGCACACAAAATGCCGGCAAAATTCAGCATTAGTACTCTTTTCCATTGATGCTGCCTGGCCTGCTGAGTTCCTCCAGCATTTTGTGTCTGTTGCTTGTTCTACCTCCTCTTGTACTGGACCTTTCTACCCATGAGAACATGTTTTGTCCCATTCTCTCTGGGTACTTAATGATATGAAACACCTTTGCCCAGGGAAGCAAGTAGCTTTCACATCACAAATGTGCCAGACTCCAATGAGACAGACTACTACCCTTCCCTTCATATTCATTGGAATTGCCATCACTGAGTTCACCACTGTCAGTCATTGGGGGAGGCTTCAGGGGAGTACAGAAACTGGTGTTACCTGTGTGTATTGTGTTGATGCAAAAGTTGCTGGAGAATTTGCAAGTGGGAAGAAGTGAAGTGATATTTGGAAATCTGACTTCTTAACTTAGCAAGCAAACCACATATTGACAATATGCAAAAACTTTGGTGAGAAAATCCTTCATTACCCATTACAGGCCAGCTACATAGGTTGTGTGAGTGTGCAGATGAACTGGATCGAACCCAGAGGAGATAAAAGTTCCTATTGACTGTGATTTTCCAGATGTGAAAATGAATACCGCTCTATATAAAATTCACTGCACACATTTTGTCACTGGGTAAAAAAAATGCACAGTGCAAGATTTATGTACATATTGGTTATTACAAGTTAGAGAGGGTATTGGAGGGAAGATGGGGGACCTGTAGTGTCCCTGATGCCCTCACTTACAAGAAGTGCATCCAGCTGCAGCTTGTAACCCTGCACTTTAAGGAGTTGGAACTTGAAACGAATTAGGGAATTGATGGTCATTCCAGATACCAGCACTCTGCCCAGTCAGGAGATGATTTCTCTGTCCAACTTGGGTTTAACCTCACTGTAACAGTGTGATACCAAATCAAACCTCGGCATCTCAAGTAATCTCATCTGAAATGTTGTCCTACACCCATTGATGGATTTTGTAAATCTTTTACAGGTTAAAAATGGGAAGGAATTTGTCTCCAGGAAGCTCAAACACGGCATGCCAGTTTTGTTGTCTCTGTCTAGATATTTAAGAAGTGGAACAAGGGATTCCATCGACCAGCCTTCCTGCTCAGACCGTGGGGAGGGATTCACTCGGTCATCTGACCAACTAGCGAGCCCGGCATTTTACACAGGAGAAAGGCCGTTCACCTGCTCAGACAGTGGGAATGGATTCACTCGGTCATCTCAACCGAAGGTACATCAGCAAGTTCGCACTGGACAAGACCATTCACCTGCTCTGTTTGTGAGAAAAGATTCTGCCGGGCATCCCACCTGTGGACACACCAGTCAGATCACACCGGGCAGAGGCTGGTCATCTGCTGAATTTCGGGTAAGGGACTCTCTCAGTCATCTGACCTAATGGCACACCAGTGTGTTCCCACTGAGGAGAAGCCGTTCACCTGCTCAGTCTGTGGGAAGGGATTCACTCAGTCATCTAATCTTAAGCTACATCAGCGAGTTCACACTGGGGAGAAGCTGTTCACCTGCTCAGACTGTGGGAAGAGTTTCATTCAGTCATCCAAACTACTGGTACACCAGCAAATTCACACTGGGGAGAAGCCGTTCACATGCTCAGTCTGTGGGAAGGGATTCACTCAGTCATCCACCCTACGGAGACATCAGCGAGTTCACACTGGGGAGAGGCCATTCACCTGCTCAGTCTGTGGGAAGAGATTCACTCACTCTTCCACCCTACAGAGGCATCAGCGAGTTCACACTGGGGAGAGGCCGTTCACCTGCTCAGACTGTGGGAAGGGATTCACTCGGTCATCCAGCCTACGGAGTCATCAGCGAGTTCACACTGGGGATAAGCCGTTCACCTGTTCAGTCTGTGGGAAGGGATTCACTCAGTCATCCAACCTACAGAGTCATCAGCGAGTTCACACTGGGGAGAAGCCGTTCACCTGCTCAGTCTGTGGGAAGGGATTCACTCAGTTAGCTAACCTACAGAGACACCAGCAAGTTCACACTGGGGAGAGGCCGTTCACCTGCTCAGTCTGTGGGAAGGGATTCACTCAGTCGTCCCAACTACTGGCACACCAGTCAGTTCACAGTGGGGACTGGCCGTTGTTATGAATCCCTGAGTTTCGTTTGCTGTGGACTGTCATTTTAAGAGAGAGAGATTAAGAAGGTGAATCAGTCTGACTTGCAGCTTGTTTACATCGCTCACAGTTTGTTCAGTTTTAACCGAGGACACAGACACTCAGAGTCAGACGGAGACGAATGCGGAAAAATGGAAGGATCAAAACCAGGGAACTAGTGACCAAGGGTCACTGTTTAGAAGTTTCCTATGCCCACAAAGGTGGGCTAATTATCGATTCATGTACAGCGAATGTGTGGTTGTCACCTTGTTTGATCCATAGGAGTGGATCTGATTTGGGATGTCCTGTGGAGACCACTTATGTGTTGACCCTTGCCTGGCTGTGGTGTGGTAGTTCACTTGAAGACAATACCCCTTGTGACAAGTCACTTTCAGTGATGATTTGTATGTGGATTTGGAATGATGTCGGATAAAATCTACAGCGACTGTTCTCTCATTTTACCACCGTGGTACCTGTGGAATTCTACATATTTGCGTTCTCTCGCCATTTACCCTGGATTACAAATCTCTCTCTCTCATTGCCTATTCTGTAGTTGAACTGAACTTTCATGCTTTACCATCTCAAGACTCCAAGCCTAGTTTCCCCCGAGCTCAATAGTTTGTGAGTTATATTTACACACATTTACAAACTTAACACTGTTAACTTCTGTTTATCTTGTTTAAGTTGCAATATTACAAGTAGATTCTAATAAAGACAGATTTAACATCAAAATCAGACTCCAGGTGTAGTCTATTGCTGCTGGCTTGTTTCTAAAGCATTATGGTTCGTAACAAATTTAGGGCCTGCGTCTGGGATATGAACAAATTTGGGGGCTATTGATCGATGAATTATCGATTTGATTGGGGAAATCGCTTTTGATTTATTTGTGTGTGGAAATCAGCAGCAATGGACATTTATAAATTTCTGGAAGCGTCAACCCCTAAGGCATTAGGAAAAGCCAAAAAGAATGAATTGCTGACTGTTGCTAATGGGCTGAATATTAAGCAGGTAAGGGGGTGTGAAGGACCAGGGCAACCATAAAACTGGGAGAGGAGGTAAAGGTAAAACAATAGGGGTTTTATTATAAAATATAGGCATCCACCCCCTTTTTCAGAGACTGGGATCCCTGGTTCAACTGGTTATGATGTGGATTTCAATGTGTTCACCTCTCAGTCCTCGATTCTCTAAATGAAAGGGTTATCACATTTGATCTTCCTTCATATGATGACCCAACCATTTCAGGGATCAGTCTGTTGAAACTCCATTGCACACTCTATAACAAATACTCTCTAACCACTTTGTTAATCCTCTGTGCAAAAAATGTCCATCTTCCGCAGCCCCGTGTTGCCCCAACCACTCACCTCCTACCCCTGTCATTGGCCCCACTTGCAGGTCAACCATCTGCCGGTGTTTCCCCCCCAATGTGAATCCCTCTGCTCACCACCAGCGTGGGCTCAGACATTTCCACAGATTTCCACCGGGACAAACATCCTGTCCGCCCCCTCTCACACCATCATTTTCCTTTCAATAAAATCCCTACTCTCCCTCCCCGGGGAACCGGCATCAAACCGACGGGCCGAGCGGTCTCCTCCTACCTCTCGGCGACACATCAGACTCCGGCCGCAGAAGACGCTTCACAAACGCCCCAACTTCCCTTGGAGGGAAATGGAAATAAATCAAAAAACGGACATTTACTCCGCTGTGATGTGGAGTTTGAGGCCGGAGCGGGAGGCGAACTCAGCGGGGTAAACGCCCTCTGGACTTGTCCACCTCTGTGACTGGTGGTAACAAGTGATTGACATCGCTTTGCACCAATGGGAATAGCGCAGCCCCTGAATCCTCTGTTGACAGCGGTAGGGGATGGCTGGTCACGTGATTATTAGCCCAGCTATTAAACTGATAAAGCCCGAGCTTACCAGCGCATGGATGACGTAAGACGCTGTGCACGTAAGGGCAGATCCCGGTGTGGGAAGCCCATGCGTGACGTCAGGCGTGATGGGGTCTGTGTGACGTCACCTGTGGGGATGCACTCGCATTTAAATGCACCTTAATGTGCGTTTCATATCATTTCAGAGCGACAACAACATTAATCACCGGTTTCGTAACTGAATCCAGTGTTGTGAGATGTAAAGTCCCCTGTTATGTGTCCGGCTGTGCCGTGTTGTTTGGGGGCTGTTGATCGATTAATTATCGATTTGATTGGGCATATACCTTTTGATTTATTTGTGTGTGGAAATCAGCAGCAGAGGATATTGATAAATTTCTGTGGGTTGGATGACTGAGTGAATCCCTTCCCACGTACTTCCTCATCCAGGTCATCCACTCTTGGTCTTTCTGGAATCATTCTTTGACACTTCTCCGGACCCACTCCAATACGAACACATCTTTTGCTCAGATAATAAGTCGGAAGTACAGGTCGGAATCTGCTCACCATACACCAACAGTGATCTGCCCAATGCGTTATAAAGCTATAGTATTCCATCCTTGCTCTTATATTGCTAACATTACAGTTGTCATCCTTAATCAACTCAATCTGCAAGCAAACCTTTAGGGCCTCTTGCTCAAGGACTCACAAGCACTTATGCTCCTCTAATTTTTTCAAGTTTCTCCCATTTATTTTTTTTTCTACGCCAATTACTTCTACCAAATGTACATGACTTGCATACACTGTATTTCAACTTCTACTTTGCTGGCATTCTCCAGACCTATCGAAGTCCTTCTGCAGACTCCCGCTTTGCTCTAAACTACCTGTCCCGTACCTATCTTTGTATCAACTGCAATGTTCGTCACCAAGGTATCAATTCCGTCATCCATATCATTCAGATTTAGCATGAAACGATGCGGTCTCAATACTGACCCCTGCCGCAGAACAGCATTAGTTACCGACAGCAAAACAGAATTGCCCACATTATTCTGACTCTTTCTCCCTTGTCAGTACAAGTTTCTTTCCTGTAATTCCATGAGCTGTGATCCTGTTAAGCAGCCTCACGTGCAGCACCTTAGAAACATAGAAAACCTGCAGCACGTTACAGGCCCTTTGGCTCACAATGCGATGCCGAACATGTCCTTGCTCTAGAAATGCCAAGGGTTACCTACAGTTCTCTATTTTTCTCAGCTCCGTGTACCTATCCAGGAGTCTCTTAAAAGACCCTGTCGTGTCCGCCTCCACCACCATTGCCGGCAGCCCATTCCAAGCACTCACCACTCTCTGTGTAAAAAACTTACCCCTGACATCTCCTCTGTACCTACTTCCAAGCATCTTCAAACTATGCCCTCTCGTGCTAGCAATTTCAGCCCTGGGAAAAAGCCTCTGACTATCCACACGATCAATGTCTCTCATTTTCTTAAACACCTCTATCAGGTCACCTCTCATCCTTGATCACTCCAGGGAGAAAAGACTGAGTTCACTCAACCTATTCTCAAAAGGCATGCTCCCCTATCCAAACAACATCCTCGTAAATCTCCTCTGCACCCTTTCTATGGCTTCCCCATCCTTCCTGTAGTTTGGTGACCAGAACTGAGCTCAGTACTCCAAGTGGGGTCTGACCAAAGTCCTATATAGCTGCAACATTACATCTCCGCTTTTAAACTCATTCCTGCGGTTGATTAAGGCCAATGCACAGTATGGCTTCTTAACCACAGAGTCAACCTACATAGCAGCTTTGACTGTCCTATGGACTCCGTCCCCAAGATCCCTCTGTTCCTCCACACTGCCAAGAGGCTTACCATTAATACTATATTCTATCATATTTGACCGAAGAAAATGAAGCACATCACACTTCTTTGGGTTGAACTCCATTTGCCACTTCTCAGCCCAGGTTTGCAGACTATCAATATCCCTCTGCAACCTAAGCCAACCTTTGTGTCATCAGCAAATTTACTAACCCGTACCTCCACTTTCTCATCCAGGTCATTTATAAAAGTCACGAAGGGTAGCGGTCCCAGAACCGATCCCGGAGGCAGACCACTGGTCACCGACCTCCATGCAGAATATGACCAGTCTACAACCACTCTTTGTCTTCTGTGAGCAAGCCAGTTCTGGATGCACAAAGCAATGTGCCCTTGGATCCCATGCCTCCTTACTTTCTCAATAAGCCTTGCATGGGGTACCTTGTTGAAGATCATCTGAAAATCCAAGCAAACAATATACACTGCCTCTGCTTTATCTATCTTGCCTGTTATTTCCGCAAAGTATTCCAAGAGATTTGTCAGTCAAGATTTCCTTGAAAGAATCCGGCTGACTTTGGCCTACTTCATCATGTTTAACCAATTACAGTGCCCAAAAAACACACTCTTAGTACACTCTAACATCTTCCTGACCACTAAGGTCAGACTAACTGTCCAATAATTTTCTTTCTTGTGCCCCCTCTCTTCTTAAAGAGTGGAGTGACATTTGCAAATTTCTGGTCCACCAGAACCGTTCCAAAATCTAGTGATTTGTGATAGATCATTACTCATCACTTGAAGAGAAAACTAAGGGGGAACTTCTTCATTCAGAGGCGGGGTGAGTGTGCACCGAGCTGCAGAGCAAGTGGCAGGGACGATTGTAATCTTTAAGAGAAGTTTGCTTAGGTCACTGGATGAGAAGCATATGGAGGGCTATGGTCCAGGTGGAAGTTGTTGGAACTCGGAAGATGAATGCTTTAGCACGGACTAGACTGGCCGAATGGCATTTTCCTGTGTTGTAGTGTTTTATGACTCTAATGCCTTCACAATCTCTTCAGCTACCGCTTTCTGAACTCTGCAGTGTCTTATCTACCTTCAGGCCTTTCAGCTTCAAAAACACTTTCTCTCCTTGGTAAAAGCATGTATCCTCACTTCTGCCCCAGGTACTGCTGAATGTTTGGCATTTATGTAATAAATTTAACGACACAACTGTAGTGGGTGACTTCAATCTGCAGGAGGATTGGGAAAGTCAGATTGGAGTGAGATCGCAAAAGAGGGGATGTATTGAATGCTAACAAAATGGCTTTTTAGAGCAGCTGATGGTTGAGCCTGCTCGGGAAACTGCTATCTTACATTGGGTGCTGTGTAATAACCCAGATCTTATTAGGGAGGTTAATGTAAAGGAACCATTAGAAGGCAGTGATCATAATATAATTGAATTCCTACTGCAATTTGTGAGGGACAAGCACAGGTCACATGCGTAGTATCGCAATGGAATGAAAGGGAATTTCAGAGGCGTGAGAGAGGTGATTCCCCAGGTGGATTGGAGGATGCTGGTGGAGATGACGCCAGAGCAGAAATGGCTGACGTTTCTGGGAATAGTTCATAATGTGCAGGATAGATATGTCCCACAGACGTAGTTCTCAAACAGCGGGGCTAGGCTATCGTGGCTGACAAAGGAAGTTAAGGACTGTATAAAAACATATAAAGTATTAAAAGTGAGTAGTAAGTTGGATAATTGGGTAGCTTTTAACATCCAACAACAGGCAAATTTAAAAATAAAAGCTATAAGGGGAAAGGTGAAATATGACAGCAAACTATACAATAATATAAACCAGTTATAAAATATACGAAAGGGAGGCGAGTGTTGATATTGGACCACTGGAAAATGATGCTCATGGGGTACAAATGGGGAAGAGATGGTAGATGAACTTGATAGGTACTTTGCATCCGTCTTGTCTGTGGAAGACACCACCAGTGTGCCAGAGATCCGTGAGTGTCAGGGAGCAGGAGTGAGTGCCATTGCTATTACAAAGGAAAACGTGCTAGGCAAATTCAGGTTCTTAAAGTGGATAAGTCACCTGGACCAGATGGACTACATCCCAGAGTCCTGAGAGAGGTTGCTGGAAAGATAACAGATGCATTGTTCATGACACGTCAAGAATCACTTGATCCTGGCATAGTCCTGGAGGACAGGAAGATTGCAAATGTCTATCAACACTTTGAGAAGGGAGGAAGGCAAAGTAAAGCAAATTATAGTCCAGTAGGCCTAACCTCAGTGGCTGGGAAAGTGTGGAGTCATGATAACAGATGAGGTTTTGGGGTACTAGTAGACTAATGATATAATAAGGCAAAGCCAGCATAGGTTCTGCACAGGGAAATCTTGCCTGACAAGTCTGTTACAGATCTGAAGGAAGTCATAAGCAGGATGGACAAACGAGAGGCAGTGGATATCATTTACTTGGATTTTCAGAAGGCATCTGATAAGGTGCCTACAAGATGCTTTTTTAGAGCAGCTCGTGATTGAGCCCACTTGGGGGGTCAGCTATTCTGGATTGGGTGTTGTAATGAACCGGAATTAATTAGGTCACTTGAGTTCAAGGAACCCTTCGGGACAAGTGATCTTAATATGATCAAATTCACCCCGACATTAGAGAAGGAGAAACTAAAGAAAGATATGGAATAAAGAGAATTAGAGAGGCATGAGAGAAAAAATTGTCAAAATTGATTTGAAAAGAACACGGGCAGGAATGAAAACAGAGCAACAATGGCTGGAATTTCTAGAAGCAATTCGGAAGTCACAGAGAGGAAGTGGTATTCTAAAGGTAAGGTGACAAAACCGTGGCTGATAAGAGAAACCAAAGACAACACATAAAATAAAGAGAGGGCACAGAAGAAAAAATACTAGAAGTTGGAGGATTGGGAAGCTTTTAAAAGCAAACAGAATGCAACTAAAATCATTAAGAAGGAAAAGATGGAATACTTAGGTGAGCTAGCCAGTAATATTAAAGAGGATACTATTTTTTCTTCAGGCACATATAGTGTAAAAGAGAGACAGAAGCGAATATCAAACCACTGGAGAATGATGCTGGAGAGGTAGTAATGGGGTGAGGGTGAAAGATGATGGCTGATGAACTGAATAAGTATCGTACATCACTCTTATCTGTAGAAGACACTGGCTGGAATATGGAAGTCCCAGATGTCAGTGGTCAGAATGTGTAAAGTTACGTTACTCGGGAGAAAGTAGAAGGAAAGGTGGGCCGTAATTTTTTTTTACTGGAAGGAGAAATCGATATTCATGCTTTCAGATTGGAGCTATGCAGTTGGAATATGATGTGTTTCTCTTCAACCCTGAGGATGTCAGGTGGAGCAACTCCAGCCATTGCTATTCTGCCATCATCCCTGCTAGTGCCCCTTCAATCAACTTTAGTAATCTCCTCTCCCGTGCCTCCGTAGTTCCCCTCACCCTATTAATAATGATGCATCTTGTTGTACCTTTCCCCTCTCAAAGTGCAGGGTGAATTGTAACATGTTATGATCACAGCGTCAACATGGTTCCTTTACCATAAGCTCCCTAACCCAATTTGGTTCTTTGGACAACACCCAATCCAGAATCAACATTTCTCAATAGGGCACAATTACAAGCTATTCTAAAAGCATCTCATTAGTATTTTCCAAATGCCCTCTCTTGAGATCAAGCACCAATCTAATTTTCACAATCTACCTCCACCCATCCCACTCATGGACTACTCATCTCACTCTCATTGGTGGGTAGATGCGCAGGATCCTCACCAGGACTACCAGCCTCTGAGACAGCTACTTTTCCCAAGCAGTAAAGCTGATAAATATCTCTACCCTCTAACCCACCCTTCCACAACACCAAACACCTCTACTTTATCATTTCCTGTCTGTCATCCTATGCAGGCATCCTATGCCGAGCGTCACTTTATGGACATACAATCAGTCCGTGCACAGTATATAAGCTGTGGATATATGTTGTTACTATTATGTTTTTGTGCTGTATTGGAGCCGGAGTAATAATTATTTCGACCTCATTTACACGTGTCTGCTGGAAATGGAATTAAACAACCCTGAATCTTGAATAAACATTTCAACAGGCTGCAGCGTCACATTTTTGTCTCTCAGCGTTATTGCGTCAGAGCGCCACCTGGTTGACAATGGAGTCCACAAGTCAGGGGGTCCTGTTATTGTGGTAAATCACCACCAAGTGGCAGTGTTGTCCACAAAAGGGAGAGGTTTACAGCGATAAGGAGGAGTGCAGGGGCTGCAAGTCGATGAAGTTCCAGACCTGCCCCTAACCACTCTCCTCACCACGAGTCAGAGTCCCAAACAGTCCTTCCATATGAGGCAACTTTTCAGCATCGTGACTGTTGGGGTTATCCATCGTTTCCAGTTTTGCTAGTGTGGCCTCCTCGACATTAGTGAGACCCGATGTCGTCTCCGCATTCTGCACTCTGTCCCGATGAGATTCTGCAGATGTTGGAGATGCAGAGTAACATATACAAAATGTTGGAGGAAGTCAGGAGGTCAGGTAGCTTCTATAGAGGGGGATAAAGCAAAACAGAGATTTCCTGCCGGGACCCTTCATCAGGACTGGAAATCGGGAGAGGCCGGAATAAGATGGTGCGGGAAGTGGAAAGAGTCCAAGCTGGTAGATGATAGGTGAAGCCAGATAAGAGTGAAGGTGAGTGGGTGGGGGAGGTGGGAGATGAAGTGAGACGCTGTGAGGTGGTTGGTGGAAAATGCAAAGGGCTGAAAAGGAGGAAACTGATAGGAGAGGAGAGCGGACAATGGGAAAGTAAAGGGGAACCAGAGGGAGACGATCCGCAGTGGAGAAGAGAGAAGTGAGGAGACAGAATGGAGGAGACTGGCGTGTGGGTTGATGAAATGAAAAGGTGGAGATAGAAGTTAAAGATATCGATGCTCATGCTACCCGAATGTAATTTGAGTTGTTGCTCCGCCAACCTGAGAGTGCACTCATCGTGTTAGTTAAACAATGAACCGGAAGGGGGAGTGGATTAATAATTTTCCCCTGGGATCCCTATTAAATCAATCCTCCCTCACCTTAAAACCGGTGCTCTCTGGTTGTTGATTCTACAAAAAAGGGGCGGAAGAAAAATAAACAGAAATACATATAAAACCTACAGCACAATACAGGCCCTTTAGCCCACAAAGTTGTGCCGAGTATGTCCCTACCTTATAAATTACTGGGGTTACCCATAGCCCTCTATTTTTCTAAGCTCCATGCACCTATCCAGGAGGCTGTTAAAAGACCCTGTCGTTTCCCCCTGCACGAACACTGCCGGAGCCCATTCCATGCACTTATCACTCGCTGTGTAAAAACGTACCCCGACATCTCCTCTGTACCTATTTCCAAACACCTTAAAACTGTGCCCACTGTGGCAGCCATTTTAGCCCTTGGAACAAACCGCTGACTATCCACACGATCAATGCCTCTCATTATCTTATACACCTCTATCAGGTCACCTCTCATCCTCAGTCGCTACAAGGAGACAAGGCTGAGTTCGCTCAACTGCGCACATTCCCCATTTCTGTACACTTATAGTTTGGAACACCTGCATAATGTCACCTCAATCTCCAGCACTTCAAGGTGTGAAATCCCTACCTGCCCGACCTCTCTCCAGACCTCAGTCCCTCGAGTATTGGCAGCATTCTCGTAAATCTTTTCTGCCCTTATTCTAGCTTAGCGTCCTCTTTCCTATAGCAGAACGACCAAAACTGAATACAATAATCCAGGCATGGATACCCGAGCAATACCCTAATCCTAATGCAACCTCACTGGCCTCTTCTTCAGACCATGAGCCATGAGATATGAGACAGAGGCTGCTCAGCCAATCGAGTCTACTCCGCCATTCCTTCCTGTCCAATTGATTACCTCTCGCAAACCCATTCTCCTGCCTTCTCCCCATAATCTTTGAACATCCCTTTAAAATACACTCAATGACTTGGCGTCTACGCTTGGGTAGCTTTTAAAATCTAGAACAGGCAACTAAAAAAACAAGCTATATGAAGGGGAAAGGTGAAATATGAGAGCAAACTAGACAATTCAATAAACCATTATAAAAATGCGAAAGGGAGGCGAGAGTTGATATTGGACCACTGGGAAATGATGCTCATCTGGTAGAAATGGGGAAGAGATGGTAGATGAACTTGGTAGGTATTTTGCATCCGTCTTCTCCGTGGAAGACACTGGTAGTGTGCCAGAAAGAGTGTCATTGCTATTACAAACGGAAATGTGTTAGGCAAACTCAGGTTCTTAAAGTGGATAAGTCTCCTGGACCAGATGGACTACATCCCGGAGTCTTGAGAGAGGTTGCATAAGAGATAACAGGCGCAGTGGTCATGACTTCTCAAGAATCACTGGATCCTGGCATGGTCCCGGAGGACCAGAAGAATGCAAAAGTCATTTTACTCTTTGAGAAGGGAGGAAGGCAAAAGAAAGCAAATTATAGTCCAGTTAGCTTAACCTCATAGTTTCTGCATAGGGAAATCTTGCCTGACAAATGTGTGAGATTTCTTCGAGGAAGTCATAAGCAGGATGGACAAACGAGAGGCAGCGGATATCATTTACTTGCATTTTCAGAAGGCATCTGATAAGGTGTCACACATGAAACTGCTTAATAGGATAAAAGTCAGAAGTAATACTGGCATGGACAGAGGAATGGCTGACAGCCAAGAGGCAGCGAGTGGGAATAAAAGGAGCCTTTTCTGGTTGGCCAGCAGTAATTAGTGGTCTTCAGGGGTCAGTATTCGGTCCGCTACTTTTTACATTGTTTGTCAATGATTTGGATAATGGAACTGATGGCTTTGTGGCAAGGTTTGTGGATGATACAAAGATTGGTGGAGGCGTTGGTAATGTTGAGGAAGCAATGCGATTGCAGCAGGACACAGACAAATTTGAAGAACGGGCAAAAAATGGCTGATGTAATACAATATTTCGAAATGTACGATAATGCATTTTGGGAAAAGGAACAATGGTGAATCTGACTGGGAAAAACTTCAAAAGCGGAAATACAGAAGGAAATATGAGTCTTCGGGCAAGACTCCCAGAAGGTTAATTTACAGGTTGAGCCTGTGGTAAAGAAAGCAAATGCAATGCTGGCATTAACTTAAAGTGATGTAGAATATCTAAGCAAGGAGATAATACTGGTGTTTATAAGACACTACTTAAGCCGCACTTAGAATATTTGGGACCCATATCTCAGAAAAGGTGGGTTGTCGTTGGAAAGAGTCCAGAGGATGTTCAAGAACATGATTCCGGGAATGAAGGGGTTAAGATACGAGGAACGTTTCCAGCCTTGGGCCTGTACTCCTGCACTGACATATGTTTAATAAATGTGGGTCGGGGTGTTAAATCTCACTGAAACCCACCGAATGTGGAAAGGTCTGGATAGCGTGGATGAGGAAAGGAATTTTCGTATGGTGGGGGTAGCCATAACGGAGGGCACAACCTCAAAACTGAGGAGCGACCTTTTGGAGTTGTTAAAGAGGATTTTATTTAGTCAGAGAGCAGTGAATCTGTGGAATTCTCTGACACAGACGGCGGTGGGGGACAAGTCTGTGGGTACATTTTAGGCAGAAGCTAATAATTTACTGATCAGTCAGGTCATTACAGGATATGCCGAGGAGGCAGGAGCATGGGGTTGAGAGAGAACCGGGATCAGCCATGATAGAACGGCAGAACAGACTTGATGGGCTGAATGGCCTAATTCTGCTCCTATGTCTTATTGTCTTATACTGCGAGTGTCTTGCACAGTGAAGATTGACACAAAATACTTGTTACATTCGGCCGCTATTTCTTTGCTCTATTACTAACTGCTCTATCATCTTCCAGCGGTACAATATCAACTCTTGCCTCTCTTTTACTTTTTGTATATCTGAGCAACTTTTGATACGATATTATTGGCTCACTTACCTTAATTTATCATCTTGTCTCTCTCCTGTGTGTGTTTTTATTTGTCTCCTGTTGTTTATGTAAAAGCTTTCCAATCCTCTCACTTCCCACAGTTTTCTTGCTATATTACGTGACCCCGCTTCTGGTTTTATCCAAAACAGGAGAAAATCTGTGGACGCTGGAAATCCAAGCAACACAGACACAAAATGCTGGAGGAACCTCGGAGGCCAGGCAGCATATATGGGAAATAGTAAACAGTCGACGTTTCGGGCAGAGACCCTTCATCAGGACGGGGTGGGGGGGGGGGGAAGATGAGACGTCAGAGGAAGAAGTGTGGGGGTGAAGGGGTGGAAGAAGTGGTCGGTGACAGGTGAAACCGCGAGAGGGGGAGTAGTGAAGTGTGAGGATGAAAGGGGTGGAAGAAGTGTGAGGGTGAAGGGATGGAAGAAGTGGTCGGTGACAGGTGAAACTGCGAGAGGGGGAGTAGTGAAGGAAAAAAACTTCTTAGGATCTTATTTCCTTAACGATTCTTGAAAAAATCATTGCTAATACCTCCACATCTCTTCAGTCACCTCTTTCAGATCTCTGGGGTGTACTCCATCTGGTCCAGGTGACCTATTTACCTTCAGACCATCTCTGTTTCCCAAGAATCTTTTCCCGTGTAACGTAACTTTACACATTCTGAGCACTGACATCTGGGACTTCCATATTCCTGCTGGTGCCTTCGAGGGATAAGATTGACGTACAATACTTACTCCGTTCATCTGCCATCACTTTGCACCCCAACCCCATTATTACCTGTCCAGCATCATCTTTCAGTCCACCCCCTTTTTCAGAGACTGGGATCCCTGGTTCAACCGGTAAGGATGTTGTGCATTTCAATGTGTTCTCCTCTCACTCCTCGATTCTTTAAATGAAAGGGTTATCATATTTGATATTTCTTCATATGATGACCCCACCACTCCAGGGATCAGTCTGATGAATCTTCATTGCACTCTCTATAACAAATACTCTCTAACCTCTTTGTTAATCCTCTAAAGAGTTCACTTCCATCTTCTGCAGTCCCGTGTTGCCCCGATTACTTCCGCCTCTCTTTTACACTATATGTAGTTGAAGAAAAATTTGGTATTCTCTTTAATATTACTACCTAGCTCTCTGATGTATTCCATCTTTTCCTTCTTAATTATTTTAGTTGCATTCTGTTTGTCTTTAAAAGCTTTCCAATCCTCTAACTTCCTAGTAATTTTTGCTCTATGCCCTCTCCTTGGTTTTTACGTTTTCTTTGGTTTCTCTTATCAGCCACGGTTTTGTCACCTTCCCTTTGGAATACTACTTCCTCGTTGTGGTGTGTACATCCTGTGCCTTCCGAATTGCTTCCAGAAATGTCAGCCATTGCTGCTCTGTTTTCATCTCTGCCCGTGATCTTTTCAAATCTATTTTGACCAATTTTTCTCTCATGCCTCTCTAATTATTCCACATCAGACTTTTGCTTCTCCTTCTCTCATGTCAGGATGAATTTGATCGGATTAAGATCTCTTGTCCCTAAGGGTTCTTTGAAATTAAGTGACCTAATTAATTCCGGTTCGTTACATCACCCAATCCAGAATAGCTGATCCGCAAGTGGGCTCAATCACGAGCTGCTCTAAAAATGCATCTTGTAGGCATTCTAGGTATTCCTCCTCCTGAGACGAACACCATCCTGATTTTCCTAATCACCTGCATGACAATCCCCCATGACTATTGTAACATTGCCCTTTTGGCACGCATTTTCTATCTCCCTTTGTAATTGGTGGACCACATACTTCACTACTGTTTGGAAATCTCTATACAATTCCCATCGATTACTTTTTACATTTGCTATTCCTTAATTTTACCCACAGATTCTACACATTCAAACCCTATGCCACCTCTTTCTAATTATTTTATTTAATATTTTACCAACAGAGCCACACAACCCCACTACCAGCTTGTTCTCTCAAGAAACATATAAGTATCTGGGAAACAAGAGGACCTGCAGATGCAAGAAATCTAGAGAACTACACACAAAGTGCTGGAGGATCTCAGCATGTCAGGCAGCATCTATGGATGGGAATCAACATTTCGGGCCAAGATCCTTCCTCGGGACTCTTGATACCCACGTATCTGGAATATCAACAAGCAAAGAAAATAGAAAATAGTGCAAATAGGGAAAACCCTTGACAAAATTTAGTTCAAGGCTTTAAAAAAGCCAATAAGCAAAGGCAATAAACACTTTCATCAGAACCGACATTGACATTTTTTTAAATAAAAATATCTTGGTCCCATTTCAGTCAGTCCAATTTACAAGGATAAATAAGAACTTTAGAAAGCTTTAGAAAGGACTATTTACACTGAAAGCCACTTGAAATAACACTACCTTGGACAGAAGGAGGAAGAGGAATAACAAACATGAAAAAAAACAATAATCACACAACAGACAGTTAAAACTTCTGCATATATTTTCATCCAAAATAAAAAGGATTCAGCACTCTATGTGTGTATATGCAATCGTGATAAGAAATACAGACCAGAACACGTACACGAGAGGCCAACTCAGAAAAATACATAATCAATACGGAAGAAAACATTAAACAGTGGAATGAGTATGACCCTCCATGGGAGACATCCCAACGATCTGAGCAGACGAGATGGTGACAAAGAAGCATTGAGCACCTGACTGGGTGTTGGAGACCTCTTCCCAGAAACAGAGGGGTTCATGTGGAAATACAGGACAAGGTGGTCAACAAAGGGAAAATAAATCGAAAATACATGAAATACCAACAAACAAAGCAGTAAATGCAGAAAATGCCAAGAGAAACCAGACACAATCCAAGACATTTCAGGATCCTGCAGCAGTTTAACTCAATCTGATTACTTACAAAAGTACAATCAAGTGGCAAATATCATTCACCAAAATCTTTAAAACACGAACTCATGAATGTCCTCTATCACTTCATAAAGGCACCATAAATTCAAGCCTGATCTAGTTTTAGAGTCTTACAAATTATAGACAATCAATACATTATTTCAGATAGGACAATCCATAATAACCATCCGGATATAATAATACAGGATATACGAGCAGGAACAATTCCCTCAATAGATAAAACCATTCCCAACACACACGTGTTCCACGAGTAGTGGAACACCTCACCACAGTTATTCTTTGTCTCATCAGTCAGACAAACGAAAGATTTTTTCTGTCAATCTGCTTCCAAATGTTGCTACTCTGTCATTCGTTGCCAAAACCCGCTGCTGATTCCCTTCTCCTCATCATCTCATCTCCTCATCTCCTTCTCCTGACCCTGCTTCGTTGAACATCCGACAGGTGGTTCCCCATTCTGCCTTCAGTCTTTAAAGGACAGTGGTGTTTTCAACAACCTTTAGAAGCAGGGAAAATGACACATAATGTGGAAATGAGTCGTGAATAAGGAGGTTAACTACCAAAGTCATTCTTCCTCAGTCCAGAGATGAGAGGGGCGAAGAAGATGTCAGACAGAACTGCAGTCAGCTCGTCTTCTTCAGTCTGCAGATAATTCAAGGGAAGCCTCTTCACCCACAGAGTGGTGACTGTTTGGAACCCATCACCACAGGGAGAGTGAGAGGGGAAAACCGGGAGGATTTAAAAGGACTGTTGTGGAACAGAATCACTGGCAGGGTCCAGCTGGCCTGAGTTGACTCTACTGTACACTAGGTGTGTTATAAATTCACTAAGTACCGGAGACAGAGTTTAAAATAGAACTGATTTATTTGTCTCAGATCCAGAACATTAAACTCCAGTTGTCACAAGGTTAGATTACACATTCACAACGGGTGAACAGTCTCTCCCCAGTGTGAACTCAATGATGCACATTTGGTGGAGATGACTGAGAGTATCTCTCCCGAAAGTCGGCCTCTACCCAGTGTGAACTCGCTGGTGTCTCAGTAGATTAGATGACTGAGTGAGTCCCTTCCCACAAACTGAGCAGGTGAACGGCCGCTCCCCACTGTGAACTCGCTGGTGTCTCTGTAGGTTAGATGACTGAGTGAATGTCTTCCCACAGACTGAACAGATGAATGACCTCTCCCCAGTGTGAACTGACTGGTGTGTCTGTAGGTGAGATGAGAAAGTGAATCCTTTTCCGCAAACTGAGCAGGTGTACGGCCTCTCCCCAGTGTGAACTCGCCGGTGGCTTTGTAGGTCGAATGGCCGCGTGAATCGCTTCTCACAGACTGAGCAGGTGAACGGCCTCTCCCCAGTGTGAACATGTTGGTGCTTCTGTAGGTCGTATGATCGATTGAATCCCTTCCCACAGTCGGAGCAGGAGAATCGCCTCTCCCCAGAGTGAATTAACTGGTGTCTCCGCAGGGAGGATGACTGACTGAATCCCTTCCCACAGTCTGAGCAGGTGAACGGCCTCTCCCCAGTGTGAACATTTTGGTGCTTCTGTAGGTCGTATGATCGATTGAATCCCTTCCCACAGTCGGAGCAGGAGAATCGCCTCTCCCCAGAGTGAATTAACTGGTGTCTCCGCAGGGAGGATGACTGACTGAATCCCTTCCCACAGTCTGAGCAGGTGAACGGCCTCTCCCCAGTGTGAACATGTTGGTGCTTCTGTAGGTCGTATGATCGATTGAATCCCTTCCCACAGTCGGAGCAGGAGAATCGCCTCTCCCCAGAGTGAATTAACTGGTGTCTCCGCAGGGAGGATGACTGACTGAATCCCTTCCCACAGTCTGAGCAGGTGAACGGCCTCTCCCCAGTGTGAACATGTTGGTGCTTCTGTAGGTCGTATGATCGATTGAATCCCTTCCCACAGTCGGAGCAGGAGAATCGCCTCTCCCCAGAGTGAATTAACTGGTGTCTCCGCAGGGAGGATGACTGACTGAATCCCTTCCCACAGTCTGAGCAGGTGAACGGCCTCTCCCCAGTGTGAACATGTTGGTGCTTCTGTAGGTCGTATGATCGATTGAATCCCTTCCCACAGTCGGAGCAGGAGAATCGCCTCTCCCCAGAGTGAATTAACTGGTGTCTCCGCAGGGAGGATGACTGACTGAATCCCTTCCCACAGTCTGAGCAGGTGAACGGCCTCTCCCCAGTGTGAACACTCTGATGTTCTTTCAGGTGAGATGATCGAGTGAATCGCTTCCCACAGTCTGAGCAGGTGAACGGCCTCTCCCCAGCGTGAACTGACTCGTGTGCTTTTAGGTTAGATAACTGAGTGAACCCCTTCCCACACAAAAAACAGATGTTTGGTCTCTCCCCAGTGTGAAGTCTCCGATGTGCCTTCAGCTGAAAGGACCGAGTGTATCCCTTCCCACAGTCTGAGCAGGTGAACGGCTTCTCCCCAGTGTGGACTGACTGGTGTTTGAGTAGGTGAGATGATTTAGTGAACCCCTTCCCACAGTCTGAGCAGGTGAACGGCTTCTCCCCAGTGTGGACTGACTGGTGTTTGAGTAGGTGAGATGATTTAGTGAATCCTTTCCCACAGACTGAGCAGGTGAATGGCCTCTCCCCAGTGTGGACTGGCTGGTGTTTCAGTAGGTGAGATGACTGAGTGAATCCCTTCCCACAGACTGAGCAGGTGAATGGCCCCTCTCCAGTGTGAACTCGCTGATCTGCCATTACGTCAGATGACCTTCCCCACAAATTCAACAGGTGACTGCCCTCTCCTTAGTGTAAACTGACTGGTGTGTCCGTAAGTGGGATGACCGAGTGAATCCCTTCCCACAGTCTGAGCAGATGAACGGCCGCTCCCCGGTGTAAAATGACGGGTATGCCAGTAGGTCAGATGACCGAGCGAGTCCCTTCCCAGTCGAAACAGGTAGGATCGGGAAATGAGCAGAAAGGATGATTGCATGAATAGCCCGCTCCAATTTTTAAATATCTGGGCAGACACAGCGAGACTGGCGTGTTGTGTTCGAGATTCCCGTAGACAAATTCCTTGTCGTGTTTAACCTGAAAAAACAAACAAACCCAAAATCAATCAATGGGTGAAGGACAGCATTTAAGATTAGATCACTTTGGTGGCCAAGGTGTGATCTGACATCACACTGTTACAGTGAAGTTCAAACCAAGTTGGAGAGAGAAATGACCTTCTAACTGGGCACAGTGCTGGTGTCTGGAATGCCCATCAAATTCTCTGATGCTCCTCCTGTCTCTATAAGAATCGTTGCAGACGCGTTATCAGGCGTAAGATTTTACGCAGAGATTGGTCAATGTGTGGAATGGGCTGACGGCGACGGTGGTAGAAGCGGATATAATAGGGTCTTTAAGAGGCTCCTGGGCAGGTATATGGAGCTCAGAAAATTAGAGGGCTATGGCCACCCCTGGTAATTTCTCAGGTAATATCATGTTCGGTACAGCTTTGTAGGCCGAAGGGCCTGTATTGTGCTGTTGGATTTTTTTTCTCTATGTTTCTGCTGTCTCCAATCTGTGACTTGGCTCAATCTGACTCTCGAATTGGTATTATTCCCTGTTTCCACTGAGCTGCATTGGTGCCTGGCCCCAGAGCCACTGAAACAATCTCACACAAGTAACCTATGTTGACTTCCTTTCATGTACTGTCAATTTAAAGTGCAACATTTTTAAATCCATGTAAGTATAACCTGCTGAGAAGAATGGTTGATCCATACAGCTGTTCAAAGGATTTAGAATGAATATTAGTATTATTTCAGGTTCTTGTAACAGAGTCATAGAATGTACAAGACGGAAACAGGCCCGTTGGCCATCTGCCCACTCTCATATCGCTACCATCCAGGTACCTGTACAAACCTCTAACATGCTGAAATCGATCTCGCATGCACCACTTGCGCTGGCTGCTCATTCCACACTCGCATAATGACATGATGACGTTTCGCCTCATGTTGACCTTAATGTTTCACCTTTCACTCCTAACCCATGACGTTTGGTCCCACCATATCTCAATAGAACAAGCCAGCTTGAATTTACCTTATCTATGCGCTCATAATTTTGGTATACTTCCATCAATTCTCCCCTTAATCTTCTGCGTTCCAAAGAATAAAGTCCAGTTCAAGCTCTCCTTATAACCCAAATCCTCCAGCCCTGGCAACATCCTTGCGAATTTTCTCGGAACTCTTCCAACTTTTTTTACGTCTTTCCTGTAGGATGGTGACCAAAACTACACACAATACTCCAAATAAGGGCTCATCATTGCCTTGTACAACGTCAACATAACATCCATCTCCTGTACTCAGTACTTTGTTTTATGAAGGCCTATGTGCCAAATTCTTTCTTTTTGTCCCTATCGAACTGTGACACATCTTTCAGTGAATTATATACCTATAGTCCCATCCCTTTCTTCAACAACACTCCACAGTGCCCTATCAGTCACTGTGTAAGACCTATCCTGGTAGATCCTACCAAAGTGTAATACCTCGAAATTGTCTGCATTAAATTCCATTTTCCATTTCTCACACCATTTCTCCACCTGGTCCGGCTCGCACTGCAAGCCACGATAGTCTTCTATCAGTCTGCTAAACCCGCAGTCTTGTTTTCATCCACAAATTAGCTGATACGGCTACCCATGTTAACATCCAGATTACTGATATAGATGGCAAACAACAAGATCCAGCACTGATCCCTATGGTACACCACTAGTCATATGCCCCCCAGTCAGAGAGGCAACCATCTGCTACCAAACTCTGACTTCTCCCAAAGCCGGTGTCTCATCCAATTTGCTATCTCAGCTTGAATGCTGAGTGACTGAACCTTCTTGACCAACCTCCCATATGAGACTTTGTCAAGTGCCTTGCTAACGTCCATGTAGACAATATCCATTGAATTGCCTTCATCCACTTTCCTCATAACTTCCTCGAGAGACTAGAGAGAATATTGGTTAGACATGACCTACCATGCACAAAGCCATGCCGTCTACCCACATAGATCCAAATACTTATATATTCTGTTTCTGCACAAATGTTCCAATAAGTTTCCCACTACTGATGTCAATTTCCTCGTTTATTTTTAGAGCCTTTCTTGAACAGAGGAACAACATTGGCTGTCCTCCAATCCTCCAGTACCTCACCTGTCACTAAGGATGATTTAGATATCTGTGCTTAGGCCACGACAATTTCTGCACTTGTCTTATGCAGGGTCCTGGGGAACAACTTGTCAGGCCCTGGGGATTGATCCACGCTAATTTTCCTTCAGACAGCAAACACCTCCACCTCTGTAATCTGTACAGGGTCCCTGAAGTTGATGCTGCCTTGCCTCACTTCTATAGACTCTGTGTCCATCTCCTGTGTAAATACGGATGCAAAACTACTATTTAAAACCTCCCCCATCCATTTTGTCTCCCGTATAGATTACCATTCTGATCGTCTAGAGTAGGCATGCTTCTGTTCTGACACTCTCCATGTTTCTGTGACAGAGAAGCTGGCCAAACTTGA
Organism: Hemitrygon akajei; assembly: GCF_048418815.1. Taxonomy (NCBI): domain Eukaryota; kingdom Metazoa; phylum Chordata; class Chondrichthyes; order Myliobatiformes; family Dasyatidae; genus Hemitrygon; species Hemitrygon akajei. Next base: position 726,067 of record NW_027332001.1, read on the forward strand.
GTGGAAGGGGAATATGGGAGGAGTGACGACAGAGCAGCAATGGCTGGAGTTTCTGGGAGCAACTTAGGAGGTGCGTGGTAGATACATCCCAAAGAAGTGGAAGCATTGGAAAGGCAGGAAGACACAACCGTGGTTGAAATGAGAAACCAAAGCCAACATAAAAGCCAAAGAAAGGACAAACAAACGAGCAAAACACATTGGGAAGCTTTTAGAAGCCAACAGAAGACCACTAAAAAATGTCAACTGAGCTCACGGCATGGAATGATGTAGTTATGTTGTCATGATGCAATGATGTAGTCATTAATGACTCTTGGCTGCACCCAACAGTCTGAGGCATTTAAAGGAACAAAATATCCGGGGCCTCAATATTTCTTGAAAACCAAGGTACCCTGCACCAGTTCCCTTTCAACTTTTATTTAGGCAAGCATATACAAACTAGACATCCTCAATATTTCACTTCTGAAGGCCTCCCACTTACCAAGTACTCCTTTGCCAAAAATCATTCTGTCCCAATCCACACTTGTCAAATCCTTAAAATTGAGCTTTCTGCAATTTGGAATCTCAAGTGAGGTCCAGGCCTCTGTCTTTCCGTATTTACTTGGAATCTCCTGGCATTATGATCACTAGACACAAAGTGTCCCCATACACTAATATATGTCTCTAGCCCTGGATCATTTCCTAACCTCTACGTCGAGAATTCTACGTACTGATTAAGGGAACATTTGACGCTTCTACCCCATCTAGTCCTTTTACAGTATGGGAGTCCCAGTCAATATATGGAAAGTTAAATTCACTTACTAAATGAAAAATTGTTTCTTGGCATAGTCTGCGATCTCTCTATAAATAGGTTCCTCTAAATCCCTCAGACTGTTGGGTGAAACCAAATTCCAGTAATGGCTACAATATCATAATTCCATGCCCTGACGTCTGAATAACATCTGTCTTTTGTCAACAAAACAACCTCTCCCTCATTGTCACAAAAACTAAGGAGCTGATTGTGGACTACAGGAGGAATGTAGACAGGCTGATCCCCTTTGACATCAGTGGATCTGGGGTTGAGAGGGTGAACAGCTTTGTCAGTACTCCATCGGTACTGGAAAGGAAGGGGGAAGGGCCATATGTTTGATTGATTAGGAAGAAGTGGGTTGTGGTTCTGTGAGACTTGGTTCTGTGTATCAGCAGCTCCCTATCCGCGCAAACTCCAATTTACCCAACAACTCACTCTCGTTTGGGTATGATCAAAGTCGCTTTCATATTTCACTCAACCCTTTGCCCTGCGGGGAAACAGATACAACTTATACCCTGATACAGAAGACACCACTTACCTCTAATGCTGTAACCGGATGGCGTTCGGTGCGGTCCCGGGTAACCTCACTCTGACTTCCCGGGTGGGCGGCAGTGGATCTGGACCAGGGTGCTTAACCTGCGCGGAGAGTTCAGTCTGAGATGAGGCAGAGACTGACACTTTTCGGCACCAATGGAGCTAAATAACTCGCACGTCTCCTGACGACGGTTGTCTGGCAAATGACGGGCACACAAGGTTCCCCAAATCGTCTCAGCGTGAGCCCCTCACCTTAATTATAAATTAAATTATTTAAATTCCAGCTTTGTGTGTTGATTATTTACCAGCAGGGGGAAATAATCAACGCACAAAACTGTAAATTAAATAATTAATCGATTTAATATTTGTTTCCAGTTCAACCCTATAATAAAATCATGTCTCTCTTCGCATGCCGTCATTATACTAAATTGCACTGATTAAATTCTCAGAGCTTTTCGTGTCAACATGCCAATACGTATAACTGGAACACACGGCCGCTAGAAGCTGCTGCTGCAGATAATGAGGTCACGGCAGATCTGATCTAAAATGTCATTACGCATTCTCCCAGCCCCCCCTTCCCCCCGTCCATCCCTGAAACACTTCAATCCCGCTGGTTATCAGCAATATCGGCCGAAAATTGAGTCAAAGACTTTGCTTCCACTGGCCATTGAGGAGAGGAGTTCAAAACTCTCCCAATCGGCACAGGAACAATCGATATATTCGTCTGAAATAAGACATTCTGAAAAAGAAGCAGATATTTGCTGGACTGATCTCGCACCCTTGCTTTGAAACAGGTGGCCATTGTTCTACAGCTGTTCTTAATCTTTACTTAACTTGTGGAAAATGTAAATTGTGCAAATAGGTAACAGTCGGAACACAAAAAGCACCACAGACAAAAGTGGCTTAAAATATCTCCTTGACCGCTGATCCGATGCACAGAGGACTGGCTAATTGGAAATAAAGGTCCGAAACAAATATCAGAAGCTGAATTATTCTCACCGTAATTCCCCAAGAATATTCTGAGAGTGTGGATACCGTGTGTCGTTTCTGACAAATAACCCCGCCCACTGCCCCACACGGATCTCTCGTAACCATGGCAACACACACAATACTGGAGGAACTCAGCAGGTCAGGCAGCATCTATGGATGGATGTCAATAGTCGACGTTACGGACCGAGTCCCTTCATTAGGACTGGAATGGAAAGAGCAAGCAGCCAAATGGTTGACTGATTGGGAAGGTGCGGCTTGTTCTGTGAGACTCGGAGTTCAGGGTCTGCGTGCAAGTATTTGCCTGCTCGTACACATTCCTCAGAAAAGGGAGCGGCCGCTCTGCAGAAACTAAATCCAACCGGTTGGACAAAACACTGCCCTTCAAATCTGAAGGAAGTTTAATATTTATTTAACCCTTTCTACTGCAGGAAGAGATAGTCCCAATGACGCGCTGCACAGAACATTACGTCTGGTCTCGATCCGACAACGTTACCAGTTACTTTGCTGCGAGTTTCCAGCATTTTGCGTTTAATCTCAGACTCGCTTCATCTGGAGATGTGCTAAAATAATTTTCAGGCTTTCTTCAAATAAATCAAACCGAGGCATTACCAAAAGAGACATTCCGTAATATAACTGGGATCTCGTCCTGTTATTCTAAGTAGTTGTGTTTTAATGAGGGAGCGAGAGACCGGTGATGAGTCACTACCCCCTGGGATTTCACGTGTCACTACCGGGGTGAAAGATGCCTTCAGTTCCCACTCATTAGAAACCACCCTGGAGAGTATTTCTGGTTGAAGGCAACGGCATCGTTTCTCTTAATCCATTTGGACAATGATTGTCTCGTTAACATGAACATGTCAGGACTCCCTTCTCCCACTAAATTCACTCCCGATCCGGACCCAATGCCGAGTCTCGCTGTAAACGCTGAATAGTTGTGCAGAATCATAGACAACACTTACCTCTGATGTTGTAACCGGACGGCGTTCAGTGTGGTCCCGGGAAATCACAGGTTGTCATCCCGGGTGACCGGGTGTGGTCCTGCACCGGTGTGCTCACCCTGTACGGGGAGTTGAGTCTGAGCTGCTGCTCCCGAGGCCACTCGGCTGTGATGTGTCCGTCGCTCATTACAGATGGACAGGGCCGGGTGAGCCGGGGTAGAGCGGGACTGCCGCAGTCCGGGTCACACGAACTCTCACCGGCTCAGGACGGGTCTGACAGCGGGAGGAGTCGGGAGTGGGATCAATGTAGCAACCCTAAAGAGGAGAACAAACAGGCTGCGTTAACCTTTCTGTCCGGATTTCCGTGTAGATCTCTCCTTTTTCTTTCATCACAACCAGTGGGGCGGAGTTTCTCTGTTTAACTCAGCGCGTCCCAGGCTGCGAATTTGATCCAGTCCGGGTTCCTGGAGGATCTGAGCCCCGCTCCGTGTGTAAATAGGACTGCCCGGCGTAGGTACAGTTTCAGCTCAAACGTCTCTCACCTGTCCAGGTACAGGAAGCCGCCTTTCTGTTGAAATTAATGCAAACACGTTCGACTACATATTCCAACTCAATTTGGAAAAAAAAAGGTCAATGATTTTCTCAGCACCTCTCGATTCAGAGGAGTTTATTAACATTTATAAACTCCATCATTGAGAGATTATTGTATTTCCATCTGGACAACTGTTGTCACAAGAAATCCCCTCGCCCACGGTTAACAACGGGTTTCGTTTCACAAGCAGTGATTGTTGATTCACACCCTGCCGGAAATACTTGTAGAATTTGTTTCACTTAAAATTCGGCTATTCCAAATGGTCAGATGTTTTACCAAGGGGGCGTGATGATGGGCTGATTAAAAATGAACTATCAGAGTGGGGTGGGGAGTAGTAGTGTGCTGATTAAAAACGGGACTCTCAGTTCGCTCTATCGCCTGACCTAAACCTTACTCTCCCCATCCCTCTACCCCATGTAACCTATCAATACCCTCATGAATGTGTAGACATCTATTAAATCTCTCCCAGATCTTCTGCGTGACATGAGCAAAGTCGTAACCTTTTCAATCTTCACTTATAACTCGGATCTTCCAATCACAGTAACATACTTGTAAATTGTCTTTGTACTCTGTCAAACTTATTTACATTTTTCCTGTGGGTAGGTGACGTAAACTGCTCATAATACTCCAAATTAGACCTCATAACCTTCTTAACTCACGCAATCTCCTGTACTGAATACTTTAACTTATGAAGAACAATGTGCCAAAGATTTCCTTACTACCTTGTCGAGGTACGCCCCCACTTTCAATGAATTGTGGACCTGTATTCCCAGCCGCCGTTGTCCTACCGCAGTTCTTAGTGCCCTACCGTGCACTGTGTCAGACCAATCCTGGTTGATCATACCGAAAAGCAACAACTCGCTGGCCTGCATTAAATTCCATCTGCCGTTTTCAGCCCATTTTCCCACCTGGTGCAGATTCCCCTGCAAGCTCTGATAGTCCTCCTCGCTGTCAACTGCATCCAAAACCTTGCTGTCATTCGCAAATTTGCCGATCCGGTTAATCAAATTATCATCCATATCACTGATATAGATGACAAAAACAACGGATATCAGCACCAATGCATGCGGTCGAAAATATCCAATGTCTTGCCTTTATCAATTTTCCTGGTAACATTCCTCGCACATTCTCCAAAAAAATCCATAGAATTGTCTAGAACACCCGAAATCCCTGATCAGACCTTTTTGTTCAAATGCTAGTTATTTTGGTCATTCCAGCGCCTTCTACTACTGATACGAGGCGCAATGGCCTATAACTTTCTAGTTTAAATTTGGAGCTTTTCTTTAAAAAAGTGAACAAAATTAACAAAACAGAGTACAAATCCTCTGATAGGACTCCTGTCGATGAACATAATTTGAACTTATCGGCTACGTCCCTACAATTTCCGTACAAGCCTCCTTCAGGATCCGAGGGGGTCAACCTGTCAGTCATTCGGGATTTATCTGCCTTAATTCGTCTAAGCGCCTCCTCATCCGTGACGCGTATAACGTCCATGGCCTCACTGCTACAGATTCCGTGTCCTCTTTACGAGTGAGCACAGGTGCAAACATCCACTTAGGAACTCCTCGATAGTTTCTTTTTGGCTCCACGCATACATCCTGTATTGTCCCGGTACCGAAGAAACCACAACCAAAGGAGTTGAATGGCTTCAGACCTGTTGCCTTGAAGTCGCATGTGATGAAGACCATGGAGCGGCTGATAATACAGAATCTGAGGCCACAAACCAGGCACACCCGGGATCCTCTTCAGTTTGCGTATAAGGAGAAGGTGGGAGTGGAGGATGCTATCACGTATTTGCTGCACAAATCACTCTCTCACCTAGATGGGGTCAGTTGTGCTGTGAGGATTACATTCCTTGACTCTCTAGTGCCTTTAACACCATCCAGCAGAAGATCTTAGGGCACAAACTAACGGAGATGGGAGTAGACTCTCACATGGTGGATTGGATAGTGGACTACTTGACAGATAGACCTCAGTATGTGCGGTTGGGAGACTGTAGGTCTGACACGGTGGTCAGCAGCACAGGAGCGCCGCAGGGAACCGTACTCTCTCCGGTCCTGTTCACCCTGTACACATCAGACTTCCAATATAACTCAGATGCCTTGTGCAGGAAGGCACAGAGTCGACTGTACTTCCTTAGAAGGTTGGCGTCATTCAATGTCTGTGGTGAGATGCTGAAGATGTTCTATAGGTCAGTTGTGGAGAGCGCACTCTTCTTTGTGGTGGCGTGTTGGGGAGGAAGCATTAAGAAGAGGGACGCCTCACGTCTTAATAAGCTGGTAAGGAAGGCGGGCTCTGTCGTGGGCAAAGTACTGGAGAGTTTAACATCGGTAGCTGAGCGAAGGGCGCTGAGTAGGCTACGGTCAATTATGGAAAACCCTGAACATCCTCTACATAGCACCATCCAGAGACAGAGAAGCAGTTTCAGTGACAGGTTACTATCGATGCAATGCTCCTCAGACAGGATGAAGAGGTCAATACTCCCCAATGCCATTAGGCTTTACAATTCAACCGCCAGGACTTAAGAACTTTTTAAAGCTATTATTAATGCTTTTTGAGATGGTGATTTAGATGCATATCATATTTTTTTTTACTGAGTTAAGTATTGTATGTAATTAGTTTTGCTACAACAAGTGTATGGGACATTGGAAAAAAGTTGAATTTCCCATGGGGATGAATAAAGTATCTATCTATCTATCTATCTATTACCATTCCGATAATCCAGAGGATCAGCAGTGTCCTCTGCAAACCTTTTGACCTGTATAATCCATTAGGATTCTTCCTCATTTTCTCTGGAAAGCAACCTGATCCCACCTTTTAGCCTTCATATTTTCTTTCTCCATGTTATCTCGCTTTTCCTCGACTCCATAATCATCTCGTTTTTTTTCGTGGAACATGGATGGGAGGGGATGGAGAGCAGATCAATGGGACTCGATAGATTAACAGTTCGACCTGGAGGCCGGGAACTGTGCACAGTGAATCTCCTGCTGTGGCATACAGAGAATGAGAATCATGCGTGGTAAAGTCTGGAATGGTGCGCGATAAGATCCAGAGACCGGGCATGAATCGTTTGTGGAAAATTCCCCTGTAGAATCGCAGACCAGGAACCTTGCGTGCTGAACATCCCCGCTGTGGTGTCCCAAGACCAGGAAAACCAATCTCACACTGGATTTGTTCAGTGACTCGTGAAAAGCCATGACCAACATCCTTGCAATTGTGTATAAATAAATACTTGTTCCAATAATTCTGACCTCGCCACCTGTCAACCTCAACTGTTTCTCTCCATCACCGTTATGCTCACCCTCCTGCCCCTCTGTACCCTACACGTTCCCTCCTTCTGCCTCCAACCTGTCTCGCTCACTGTCGTCATTGATGCCATCTCACTCACCCGTTGGTCTTCGCTGTCCGACTTCGTCACCCTGTTTCTTCGCAGAGTCCACCACCCCTCCCTCCCTGCAGACCATCTCACGCATCCTCAGCCACATCCCTCCTTGCTCGCTACCCCGATCACACACCGATTTCTCCTCGACGCACACCTCTCCTTCCGCATCCCACTCCCTCAGCCCCTCCTCGCCCCCGTTATTTCCCCTCCCCCTTTCAATCTCCCTAATCCTGTCTCATACGCCATCAGTTTCTCCCTCACTACTACTCATATTCCTCACTCTCCATACCCCTTACTCCTCCCTGGTCTCCTACCCTTCTCTCACCCTCGTTCTCCTTTCTCCTCATGCTCTTTCCTCTCGCCTATACCACTCTTCCCCTACGCCTCTCATGACTCTCTGTCCCATTCCTCTGGCACCCTTTCTCGCTGCCCCTACATCTCCCTCATATCAGCTATGGCCCCTGCACTTTCCGCACTTGCCCCCCTCGGGGTCTGAGGGATCAACTTGTCAGTCTCTGGGGATTTATCCACTCTAATGTGCTTCAATGAGCAAGCAAGTACTCTCTGTAATCTGTATCACGTCCATGACCTACTTCTGCTGTGTCTCACTTTTATAGATTCTGTCCGTTTCCTGGGTAAACACAGATATAAAAACTCCATTTCAGATCGACCGCATTGTTTTTCTTTTGTCTCCGCGTCTAAATTACCATTGTAAAAATCCAGAGGTCAATTTTGTCTTTGCAATTCCTTTGTTGTTAAAATATCTGTATTATCCCATCGGATTTCCATCACTTTGTCTGCTCGGGCAACCTCATGCCTTCTTATAGCGATGCTGATTTATTTCTTAAGCGTTCACTGTTATTCCTATATTCCATTTATTCCAACCAGCCTCTGCAGCACACACACCTCAATTTTTCTTTTTACCAGGGCTCAATATCTCTTGAAAATCAAGATGCCCAAAAAGTGTTACTTTTTCTTTTTATTCTGACAGACCCAGAATGGCTTAAACTCTCAAAATTTTACCTTTGATGTTCTCCCACTGGCATAGTATATTTTCTTTCCAGAAAAGAACCTGTTCCAATTGACACTTGTCGATTAAGCTGAGTATTAAGGTGCATCGGACCCAAGGGTTAATTAACCCCGGGTTATTGAAGGAGACGAGAGATGAGATTACCGGCCCCTTGACCAGTATCCTTGTCGTCTTTTGCCACAGGCAAGACCCCGAAGGACTGGCCAGTGGCCGATCTTGCTGTTCAGTTTGTGAAGTGGACAAGGGAAAGTCCAGGGTGAATCGGCTGCCTGAATTCGGAACTGTATTGCGTATAGAAGACAGGTGGTAGTGGTTGAAGTGTCATTCGAGCGGGAGGTCTGTAATGAGGAGAGTCTGCAGCGATCGGCGCTGGGGCCTCTGTTGTTTGTAAATGACCTGGTTTGGTGGTAGAGGCAGATATATTAGAGACCTTTAGGAGAAGATTGGGTAGGCACATAGATGTAAGGAAGTTTGGGAGATATGGACATGACGTACGTCGAAGGGATGTAGTGATTTGCATTTTAGCTTGTTCGGCACAACATTTTGGTCGCATGTCCTGCCGCTGTGCTGTATTTTTCTGTGTTGTATGTGGACAAGTTCTCCAGTCTGGCCTGACTGAGTAATCATGACATTTGGCCTGAATACTGACGCCACCAGCCCCTTTAATTCCCCCCCCCCCAAACTTTGTTGTGTCTGAAACAACAGAACTGCGGAATATTGAGCTGCCAGTCCTATCACATTCCCTGCTCTCTACCTGTTACTCACCGTCTCACCATCCTTCATAATCCAGTTTTTTTACACTCATCTCTTCTAACTCCAGATCTCGCCCCCCTCTAGTTACCCCGCTCTTTGTTCCTTCCACTCTCCCTCCTTTCCTCTGCTCTCCTCACACACACACACTCTCTCCCCTCTTTCCATCTCTTTCTCTCTCGCTTCTTCTCATTCTCTCAACCTACCCACTGATGGAAGCACATCTTCAGCTTCCCCCTCACGAAATTCCACACACACACCCTGCCCTTCCCCTCCCCCTTGATACAGTTCTTTAAATTGTGTCATGTCGCGGGTTGATTTATTTAAAAAGATCGTGAAAACATCAACCCGTCCTGCGGAATCCCTGTTCTTCATCCCTCTCCTGTGTGAATGATCCCTCCAACTCCTTTGGATTATTTCCCACCCATTCTCCACCTTCTATAGGACTTCCTTGCATCCATCCCCCTAGTCCCCTCTGACCCTCTCATGTCAGAAATATTTCCCTCCGTCGGCGAGTCAGTTTACCCACCTCACTGGAGCTGGGGTTTGAGGGGCATTGACAGACTGACATTTCCGGAAGGTTTGATGCTTCGTGAATTTTACTTTATTTTATTGTAAAGATAAGGAAGAGGAACAGGACCTACGGACCCAACAATTTCTTGCTATCCAATTACACCGATATGACCAATTAACCTCCGGAACCGTACACATATGGGAAGTGGGAGGTAACTGGAGCACCCGGAGAAAACACACACAGTCACGGGCAGAATGGACAAACAGACAGTCTCGGGAATGGAACCCGATCGTTGGTGCTTTGATAGCGGAATGCTCACTGCTACACTACAGTGCAGATCCTAAATTACCCATGGCAGAGAAACTCCTCCGGACCCAGGGTTTGAGTCACTTTGTTTCTCTTTTTATTCTGTTTGTTTAGACTTGGCTGGAATGTCGAGACTGATTCAGTGTGGAACCCGAGTCTGCGGCTCTCAGGAAGCCGGAGTGTAAAATACAGAAACTGTGGTAAGTACCAGACTGTGGGAGATTGTGTTTACATTCACTGCGTGTTTGACACTGAACATTAATGTGATCAGTAATTGTGTTACTGATAAACACTAGGGATTTGTACCGCTTTTGAGCAGCGGCCAATCTGAATCCGCAGTGTCCGCTGAATCGGAAGACGTCGCCCAATCAGGTTCGCCGACTGAGTACGTAAAGCATGGCGCGCGGCAGCGAAGCTGGGAAATGTACAGAAGAGTCGGTTTGCCCCTGAATTTGGGGGGCCGGGGGAATAAATCCCCAGCATGGAATAAGTCCTTGGTGGCTGATTCACAACTGTCCACGGGTTGATTACACAAAGTAAATATCAGAAGTTGTATTATTCACTCCTAAATTCCCCAAGTATGTTCTTGGATCCGTTTTGAAGTCGTTGAAACTGCCCCGCCCACAACACCAAACGCTCCCTCTCGCCAGTCTGGGAAGAGGCCGGGTTACTGATTGATTCGGAAGGTTCGGGTTGTTGTTCTGAGAGACTCGGGGCTCAGGTCTGTGTGACAGCAGCGGCCTGTCCGCCCACATTCCTCAGGACAGGGAGCGGCCTTTCTGCTGAAATCAAATCCTACCGGTTCGACGATTCATTCTCACTCAGGTGTGAACAACGCCACTTTAATATTGTATTTAACCATTTCTGCTGCAGGGAAGAGTGATGGGATCTTTAACGTGATTCAAAGAAAACTACCTGGGGTCTTCAAATCGCAACTTTACCAGTCACTCTACCCCGTTCGCAGCGAGTTTCCTGCATTTTATTTTTACTCCAGACTCGATTCATCTGCATTATTTAAAAAAAATATTTAAAAAAAAAACAATTTTAGAAAAATTGAATTGTGAGAAAAGATCGAATAGGTTCGAACGTTCTTCCTTTGAACGAAGAGGATCGAGTGGAGATATAACAGAGGTAGAGGAAATCATGAGGGGGATTGAGAGGGCAAACGCAATCAGTCGTTCTCCACTGAGGTTGGGTGCAGCTACAACCAGAGGTCATGGGTGAAGGGTTGAAAATGAAAAGTTTCAGGGGATCATGAGGGGAAACATCTTCACTCAGAAGATCCTGAGAGTGCGGAACGTACTGCTGGCTAAACATGTTACAAGCGAGTTCGATTTCACCCATTAAGAGACAGTTTGGATGAGCGGGGTGTGAAGGGCTTTGGCCCCAGTACAGCTCCAAGGGATTAGGCAGTTTAAATGGCTCAGCCGAATGGCCTGTCTTTGTGTTGTACGTTTCGATGTCACCTTGATCTCTGATTCATAACAGAGACAACGGGTTAATTAAACAAAGATCAGAAATAATTATCAGAATTTTAATTTTCCACAGCTTAATTCCCCAAGAATATTCTAACAAGGAGGATATGTTCTGAGGACTTTTCAAGCTGCTCTTCTCTCTGTCCCACGCGCTGATCTGTACTAACTATGGTAACACACAGAATGCACATTCCTCGGTACAGGGAACGGCCTTTCTGCTGAAATCAAATCCGACCGGTTTGACAATTCACTGTCATTCAGGTGTGAAATCATTCACTTTTATAATGTATTTAACCATTTCTGCTGCAGGGAAGACCTATAGAATCATTAAAGTGTCTTTAATAAATTTACCTGGGGTCTCGAATCCGCAACGTTACCCGTTCCAGCGCTGCGAGTGTTTGCAGCGAGTTTCCAGCATTTTATGTTCCCCTCGGACTCGCATCATCTGCAATTATTCTACAAGTATTTTCAGGATTCCTTCCAATAATCAGGCCGTGGCGTTCCTAACCGCAACATTAACTTGGCTTTGTTCCCAGTTACCGCTGCCAGTAACTTTTGAATGCTTTCTGTAACCGCGAGGGTGAGGGGGAGGGAGGGCCTGATGGAAAGGAGGAGAGTGCGGGTTGAAGGGGTGAGCAGGCGGAGGAGGGGCAGGATGAGTATGTGGAAGTTGGAGAGGGGGAAGATGAAGTTGCGTCAGGAGCAGGAAGAGTGGGAGAGAGTTAAAGAGATGGGAGACATGGAGTGGGCGAGAGAGAAGGGGATGACAAAGAAAGAGGGGACAGTGGAACAGCTGGAGGAAAAGAGGAGAGAAAGGAAGGGACAGATAGAGGGCGGAGAGAGAGGGAGAGTTTGAGAGAAAGGGTGTGAGGCATCGGGAGAGGGTAAGTGAGTGGGGTAGCGAGCGCGGCTGGGAGAGAAGAGAAACAGTTTGAGAGAGGGTGAGTTACGGGTAAGGAGGGGGGAATAGGATAGGAGAGAGAATGGTGGGGAAAAGGGGAGAAGGGGAGAATGGTGAGGGTTCAGCAGAATGGGAGAGACGATGATGGAGGGGGGTGCGAGGAGGGTTGATTGAGAGAGAGGACGGGGTGTGCAGAGGAGGCGAGTGGGAGGGGTGAGAGAGAAGTGCAGTGAGCAAGAAGGGAGAGTGACCGGGAAACATAGGAGAGCGGAATGAGTGAGGTGGGCGGCAAGGAGAGAGAGGTGTGCCACCAGATTCAAAGGAAATATGGAAAAGGGGTATCTGCATGTGTTGAGATTAAAATTTGGAAAGGGCAATTTTGATAGTATCACCGCAATAAAGGAAATATGGAAAAGGGGTAACTGCATGGGCTGAGATTAAAATTTGGAAAGGGCAATTTTGATAGTATCACCGCAATAAAGGAAATATGGAAAAGGGGTAACTGCATGGGCTGAGATTCAAATTTGGAAAGGGCAATTTTGATAGTATCACCGCAATAAAGGAAATATGGAAAAGGGGTAACTGCATGGGCTGAGATTCAAATTTGGAAAGGGCAATTTTGATAGTATCACCGCGGAAAAGGAAATATGGAAAAGACAGTCTATTGTCTGGAAAAGGCGTTCTAATAAGTGGGAGTCCTTCAGAGGTGCAATTCTGAGAGTATAAATTCTGTACCCGTCAGAATAAAAGGCAAGGATAACTGCTTTAGGGAACCTTGTCTTTTTTTTGAGAGATGTTGAGGCTCTGGTTACGAGATAAAAGGAGTCCCACTGTAGGTATGGGCAGGTCGGTAATTACTGATTATCCGAAACGCAAGGCAGCACTCAGAAAGAAATCAAGTGTGCTAAATGAATGCTTTGGCTGAAGGCCAGTACCAACGCATTATACAGATTAGAATAAAAGGATTGCAAGGGATAATATTGGTACCCTGGAAGATCAGAACAGATCAGAACTGTAGGTCTGACACGGTGGTCAGCAGCACAGGAGCGCCGCAGGGGACCGTACTCTTTCCGGTCCTGTTCACCCTGTACACATCAGACTTCCAATATAACTCGGAGTCCTGCCATGTGCAGAAGTTCGCTGATAACACGGCCATAGTGGGGTGTGTCAGGAATGGACAGGAGGAAGAGTATAGGAAACTGATACAGGACTTTGTGATATGGTGCAACTCAAACTACCTGCGTCTCAATATCACCAAGCCCAAGGAGATGGTGGTGGACTTTAGGAGATCTAGGCCTCATATGGAGCCAGTGATCATTAATGGAGAATGTGTTGAGCAGGTTAAGACCTACAAGTATCTGGGAGTACAGTTAGACGAGAAGCTAGACTGGACTGCCAACACAGATGCCTTGTGCAGGAAGGCACAGAGTCGACTGTACTTCCTTAGAAGGTTGGCGTCATTCAATGTCTGTAGTGAGTTGCTGAAGATGTTCGATAGGTCAGTTGTGGAGAGCGTCCTCTTCTTTGTGGTGGCGTGTTGGGGAGGCAGCATTAAGAAGAGGGACGCCTCACGTCTTAATAAGCTGGTAAGGAAGGCGGGCTCTGTCGTGGGCAAAGTACTGGAGAGTTTAACATCGGTAGCTGAGCGAAGGGCGCTGAGTAGGCTACGGTCAATTATGGAAAACTCTGAACATCCTCTACATAGCACCATCCAGAGACAGAGAAGCAGTTTCAGCGACAGGTTACTATCGATGCAATGCTCCTCAGACAGGATGAAGAGGTCAATACTCCCCAATGCCATTAGGCTTTACAATTCAACCGCCAGGAGTAAGATATGTTAAAGTGCCGGGGTTAGGACTCAATGTATTTAAGTAAACTACTTAAGAACTTTTTAAAAGCTATTATTAATGCATTTTGAGAGAGTGATTTAGATGCATATCATATTTTTACTGAGTTAAGTATTGGTTGTAATTATTTTTGCTACAATAAGTGTATGGGACATTGGAAAAAAAATTTGAATTTCCCCATGGGGATGAATAAAGTATCTATCTATCTATCTATCTATCTATCTATCTATCTATCTATCTATCTATCTATCTATCTATCTATCTATCTATCTATCTATCTATCTATCTATCTAAACCATACATGGAGCCAAAGGAGATTGGGGAGGTGACGAGATGGGGAGATGACGAGATGGAGGAGATGGATTTTCTGCATCTGAATTTGCTCGGGAGATGGATACAGAGTCTGTATAAGTACTGAGGTCCTGGATCCTCTGTGGACCAGAGAGGAGTTGTTTACTGTCTTCAAGCAAATTGGGGAGGATAAATCCCCCGGGACTGACAAGGTCCTTCCTCAGACTGCGGGAGGCAAGTACAGAGATTGGAGGGCGGCTGGAACAGATATTTAATCATCCTGAACAACGGGTGATGTAGTTCAGGGTTGGAAAATAGCCAATGTTGTTCCTCTGTTTGAGAAAGAGTCTAAAACTCTGTGAGAATGTTATAGGTAGGTGACTCTGATATGAGTAGTGGGAAAGATATTGGGAGCTATTCTAAGAGATAGGATATATGAATTATTTGATAGACATTGAACTGTTTATGGATAGTCAGCATGGCACTTACGTGGTTAGTCTTGTCTCAGAAATCTTACAGATATTTTTGAGGGTGTTACCACGAAAGCTGATGAAGACAAGGCTGTGAATATCGTCATGGATATTTTTTTTGGATTCTTTCCAAGGATCTTTCAACTAAACCGTTCCATGATGTTCCTAACTGTGAAATTCCTTAACATAAAGAACATCATCTAGGTACTGGAACTTGCAATTTCCACAAACATTTTAAATGTTGTTAATGTGAGTGTGAGGGTGGGGCGCAGGACGAGAGTGAGCAATGAACAGGCTGACGAGCAAGCTGAGGTTGAAGGTGAGTATGAGTGGAGGGAAAGGGGGAGAGAGAGAAGATGGGAGAAAGGGGGTTAGCAAGTTTGTGGGAGAGAGGGAGAAAGCTGGAAACAGGGAGAAAGAGTGACAAAAATGAGGTGGAAGAGATGGTTAACAGGAAAGTGAGAGGGGTAGAATGGGAAGAGAAATGAGAGCGAGGGTTAGAGTGGGAAGGGTGTAAGGGGATGTGAATGGGTGAGGGAGAGTGTGGGATAAGAGTATAGAGACGGAGTGAAAGGGTGTGTGAGGTACAGTGGTACAGAGATGTGGCGAGGATTGTCGGATGAGAGATGAGTGCAAAGAAGGAGGTGTGCGCAAGAGGTGGCGAGGCAGGGTGAGTGGGAGGTCGGCGAGCAAGTATGTCTGAGTGACGATATGCGAGGTGAGAGTGACGAGTGAAATGGGCGTTAGTGAGAGGGGTGAGGGAGACAGGTTTGAGGCAGAGATCTTGAAGTTGTGAGGAGCAGAGAGTGTGGCGAGCGTGAATGGTTGGTGAGAAAGGAGGGGTAATGGTGATGCTTCGTGGGGAGAGAGGGGCCATTTGAGAGGGTGAGGGGCAGGGATGAAGAAGAGAGCTGGTTGAAGGAGAGCGGTGGTGAGGAGAGGTGGATGAGTGAGAAAGATTCTGTGTCTGCTCAGAATTATTAGACTAGCTATTTATTCATCCACAGTGACAAGGCTACTCACCGTAATGAAAAATAAAAACACGGTGAGATTAATCCCACAACTCATGTTTCCCGGTCCCTGTATCATACACGGGAACTTTTACCACACCCGATTCATAGTTTCCGTATCCCGTTGCGCACTATTCCCAGTATAACCGCGCAAGATTCCCAATCACCATATCGTTCACCAGGAATTTCACTGTGCATGGTTTCCGGTCCCAGTGTCGAATTGTTAATCTGCCGAGTCTCATTGACGTTCCCTCCATCCCCTCCCATCCATGTTCTTATCCAAGTTCCTCAAACAGATATTGTTAAGACCTCAGACAAAGTCAGGAAGCACAATGGTTAATCATGCTGTGACTGATGTTCTAAGTTGCAGGTATTTTAATGCAGAAAATACTGAACGAAAGGCAGATGAGCTCAGGGCATGGATCAACACATGGAATGATAATGTTGAAACCATTACGGATGCCAGTACTGGCTTCCCAATATTCCAGGCTTCCATAGTTTTAGACGTGACAGAATGGGAGGGGTTAAAAGTGCAGGAGTGACGTTGCTAGACAGAGAATATGTCACGGCAGTGCTCAGGGAGGACAGACTGGAGAATTTGTCTAGTGAAGATTTATAGTTCAGAATGTGAACAAAAAAGGGGTATGAACACATACCCTTATAGGCCACCAAACTGATAGATAGATAGATAGATAGATAGATACTTTATTCATCCCCATGGGGAAATTCAGCATTTTTTTCCAATGTCCCATACACTTGTTGTAGCAAAAACTCATTACATACAATACAATACTTAACTCAGTAATAATATGATATGCATCTAAATCACTAGCTCAAAAAGCATTAATAATAGCTTTAAAAAGTTCTTAAGTCCTGGCAGTTGAATTGTAAAGCCTAATGGCATTGGGGAGTATTGACCTCTTCATCCTGTCTGAGGAGCATTGCATCGACAGTAACCTGTCGCTGACAGTAACTGTCCGCGGGATTTGGAGGAACAAATCTGCAGGAAGATCGCAGACATATAGCAAATATAACTTGCTATAGGACGTGACTTTAACACTCCACATATGGACTGGGACTTCCATACTGTCAAGTGTATTCAGAAAAGCTTCTGTTATATGGCAATCTGTCGAGTCCCTTTGACCTGACATTCATATCAGTCCCATCCACTGAAGTCCCAACGAGAGAGTGTGTGGTACTTGATCTCGTACTGGGGAATGGGACAGGGCACTCCATCGTGCCAGGATGAGGGATGCCTCAGATCAAGTCCATTGCATTTTCAAGGGCGAGAGTTAGCAGCCAGAAGTCCTGGCGCATATTTGCACCAATTACATAGATAGACAACGTGAGGAGGTCCTAAAGAGAAATATTTGGGAGCTCGGTAGAAAGCTGAGAAACAGGACCTCAAGGTTAATAACCTTTGGACTGCTAACTGCCACCTGCCACTGTGGGTAAGAATAGGATGATTTGGCTGGTGAATATGTGACTGATGCTGGGAACAGGTATTCAGATTTATGGATCATTTGGATATCTTCTAGGGAAGGTACAAACTCTACAGAAGTGATATGTTGCACCTGAACTAAACGGGGGAGTTTCCAATACCCTTGCAGGCAGGCTTACTGGAGTTGTTCGAGAAGGTTTAAAATAATTACGACAATGGGAACTGGGGTGAAATTGCTGAGGATGAGGTAGGGTGGGTTTATAAAAGCAACATGTAGAGACATTACAAGCAAAGAGAAACTGATCATCGGGAAAAATTTCAGATAACAGAATGAGTTGCAAAATAGAAATTTGACAAAATCGAAAAGGACTGAAGATGTTATATGTGAATGCATGCACAATACAGAATAAGGTAGATGAATTTGTAGCACAGTTAGAGATTGGCAAGTATGATGTTGCAAACATCACTGATACATGGCCAAAAGGAGATTGCAGCTGGAGGCTTAACGTCAAAGGATACACATTGTGTCAAAAGGACAGACAGATAGGCAGAGGTGCTGGTGTGGTTCTGTTGGCAAAAAAAAAACTAATCAAATCATTTGAAAGAAGGACATTGGATCCAAAATTGTTGAATCGTTGTGGGTAGAACAAAGGAACCACAAGGGTAAAATGCCTCTGATGGGAGTTGTATACAGACCCCTGAAAGGGTAGCAAGAATATGGTCTACAAGTTATAATGGGAGATAGAAAATGCATGCCGAAAGGGAAATGTTACAATAGTCATGCGGTGTTTCAATATACAGATAGATTGGAAAAATTAGGTTGGTGTTGGATCCCAAGAGAGGGGATTTCTAGAAAGCTTACAAGATGGATTTATAAAAACGCTTAAGATTGAGCTCACAACGGGACCAGCTATTCTGGGATTGGTGTTTTGCAAAGAACCGTAATTGATAAAAAGAACCCCCAGGGGCAACTGATCATAATATCAAATTCACCCAAAAAGTTAGAGAGTAGAAGCTAAAATCCGATGTATCAATGTAACGGTGGAGTACGGGGAATTGCAGAGGCATGAGTGAGGAATTGATTGGGAAAAACACTGGCAGGGATGACGGCAGAAGAGCAATGGCTGTATTTTCTGGAAGGAATTCGGAAGGCACATCACAAAGAGGAAAATGTGTTCTAAAGACAAGATGGCTAACGAGAAGTCGAAACCAACCAAAAAAAAGCCAAAGAGATGAATTATAATAGATCAAATATTAGTGGGAAGTTGAAAGATGGGGAATCTTTTAAAAACTAACAAAAAGCAAGTAATAAAGTAGTTAAAAGGAAAAGTTGGAATACTAATGTGTGCTAGCCTATAACATTGCAGAGGATACCAAAAGTTTCTTCACAAACATGAAGTGTAAAACAGAGGGGAGACTGGGTATCGAACCGTTGGAAAATTATGCGGGAGAAGTAGTAATGCGAGACAAGGTAACGCAGAAAACTGAATAAGTATTTTGCACCAGTCTTCACTGGGGTCATGGAATGTGTGACATTACCATTGATAGGGAGAACGTCGCTGGGAAAGTGAAAGGACGGAAGGTAGATAAATCACGTGGGCCAGATGGTGTACTCACCAGGGTTCTGAAAGAGTTCCCTGAAGCAATTGTGGAAGCATTAGTAATGAACTTTCAACAATCAGTACGTTTTCGAATGATTCCAGAAGACTGGAAAATTGCAAATGTCACTCCACCCTTCAAGCAGGTAGAGAGCCTGAATAATGGGAATTACAGGCCATTTAGTCTGACTTCAGTGACTGTGCAGATGTTGGAATCGATTATCAAGAAAGTGGATTTGTGGTACTTGAAGGCACATTGTCAGTCCAGTTTCCTCATAAAAAATTGCCTAAAAGATCTGCTGAAATTTTTTGCAGAGATAACACGCAGGACATATAAAGGAGCAACGGTTGATGTTGTGTAATTGGATATTCACGAGGCCTTTGACAAGGTACCGCACATGAGGCTGCTTAACATGTTAACCCCACAGGACCATAAGACATGTGAACAAAATTAGGCCTCTCTGCATCTCTGATGTTTTCCCCATTTAGAAAATAGTCTGCACCATTGTTCCTTTTACTCAAATGCATTATCATACATTTCCCAACACTTTATTTCATCTGACACTTTTTGTCCATTTTTCCAATGTAAGAGCGTAAGATATAGAAGCAGAAGTGAGCCATTAGGCCTATTGTGTCTGCTCCGCCATTCAATCATGGGCTAATCCAATTCTTCCAGTCATCTCCATTCCACTGCCTTCACCCATATCCTTTGATCCACTGGCCAATCAAGAACCTACCTATCTCTTCCTTACATAAACCAGATGGCTTGGCCTCCACAGCCGCTCCTGCTGCCGTCTAAGTTCTGCTGCAATCGTATTACTTCCTCAGCACTGCCTACCCCTCCACTTATCTTTGTATCATCCACAAACTTTGCCATAAAGCCACCAATTTCATTACCTAAATCATTGACAGGCAATGTGAAAAGCAGCGGTCCCAACACTGACCCCTCAGGAACACCACTAGTCACGTGCAGCCAACCAGAAAAGGCCCCATTTTTCCACTGGCTGCCTCCTGTCTGGCAAAGTTTCCACTATCCATGCCAATATCTTTCCTGTAAAACCATAGGATTTTATCTTATTAAGCAACCTCATGTGTAGCTCCTTATTAAACGCCTTCTGAAAATCCAAGCAAATGATATTCACTTCCTCTCTTTCTGTCCACACTGCTTGTTACCTCTTTGTCAAGGCAAAGTTTTCATTTACAGAAACCATACTGACTTTAACTTAAGTTATCATTTCTCTCCAAGTACTTCGAAACCTCATCCTTAATAATAGACACCAATACTTTGCCAACAACTGAGGCTAAGCTAACTGGCCTATAATTACCTTTATGTTGCCTTCATCAGTTCTCAAAGAGTGGAGTGACATTTCCAATATTTCAGTCTCCTTGGACCATGCTAGTTTCAAGTGATTCTCGAAAGATCATGACTAATGTATCCGTTATCTCTTCAACAACCTCTCTCAGGACTCTAGGAAGTAGTCCATCTGGTCCAGGTGACTTATCCATCTTAAGTCCTTCGAGTTTGCCTAGAACTTTCTCCTTTGTAATACAAATGACACTCTCTCCTGCCCCCTGACACTCACGGACAAGTGGCACACTTTCAGTGTCTTCCACAGTGAAGACAAATGCAAAGCACCAATTAAGTTTATCTGCCATTTTCGTCCCTCATTACTACCTCACAAGCTTTTCTCCAATATCAACACTCACCTCCCTTTTACTAGAATACTCCCTGTACTCACTATAATTCAGAAGAATTAGGGGTGACCTAATTGAAACCTATCGATGGTGAAAGTTCTTGGTGGAATGGATGTGCTGAGCATATTCCCTGTGATAGGAAAGTCTAGGACCACAAGGACACAGCCTCAGAATAGAAGAGCGTCCATTTAGAACGGAGGTGAGGAGGAATTACTTTAGCCAGAGAGTGGTGGATTAGTGGACGTATTTGCCTGTTTATTTATATATATTTAAAGCAGAGATTGGTAGATTCCTGACTGGTCGGGGCATGAACGGGTGGACAGTAGGTTGGGGCTGATAGGAAACATGGCTCAGCCATAATGAAATGATGCAACAAACTTGATGGGCCAAATGGCAAAATTCTGCTCCTATATTTTACGGTCTTTTCACACATGATTGAAGTTTAGTGTAGGGGAACTCTTTGTATCCAGTGATGACAATGATATTAGATTCAAAGGAAATATGAAAAAGCATAACTCTGTTTCATGGGTTGAGATTCTAAATCAGAGACAGAGCAATGTTCATGGTATTGGAAAGTATCTGACCTGTGTGGATTGGGATAGGCTGTTTTCTGGCAAAGGTCTACATGGTAAATGGGAGACTTTCAAAGGGGAAATTATCAGAGTTCAATGCTTGTACGTGCCTCTCGGAATGAAAGGGAAATGTACTAGTTTTTGGGAACCCTGGTTTTCAAGAGATACTGAGGCTCTAGTAAAGAAAAAACATTGAGGTGCATAGTAGGTAGAGATGGGTGGCGAAAAATGAGGTACTTGTGGAGTCGATGAAAAGCACGAGAACACGTAAGAAAGAAATGGTATACGAAGGCATCAGGTCGCCCTAGCAGACAAGGTGATGGAGTGTCTATGAAATAACACAGATATTTGAGGAGAATCAGAATCAGAATCAGGTTGATTATCACGACATGTGACTTGAAAGTTGTGAACTTAGCAGCAGCAGTTCAATGCAATACATAATCTAGCAGGGGAAAAATGAATAAATAAAATAACAATAATAATAAATAAACAAGTATTACAATTACAGTATAATGCATTGAAAATATTTTTAAAACGTGGTAAAACAGAAATACTCTACAAAGTGAGGTAGTGTCCAAAGACTCATTGTCCATTGAAAAGTGAGGCAGTATCCAAAGATTCAATGTCCATTTAGGAATCGGACGGCAGAGGGGAACGATCTGCTCCTGAATCGCAGAGTGTGTGCCTTCGGGCTTCTGTACCTCCTACCTGATGGTAACAGTGGGAAAAGGGCATGCCCTGGGTGCTGGAAGTCCTTAATAATGGACGCTGCCTGTCTGAGACACCGATCGTTGAAGGTGTCCTGTGCATTTTCTAGGGTAGTACCTAAAATAGAGCTGACTAGATTTATAACTTTCTGCAGCTTCTTTCGGTCCTGTGCAGTAGCCCCTCCATACCAGATAGTAATGCAACCTGTCAGAATACTCTCCACGATACAACTATAGAAATTTTTGAGTGTACTTGTTGACAATACACTCAAAGCAAAAGGATTGCAAGGGAGAGAATTGACCCTTTGGATTTTCAGAATGGTAATTTATGTATGGGACAAAAATGATGGTAGAGATCTTAAATTGATTTTTTTTTTTTGCATCTGTGTTTACGGACACAGAATCTATTGAAGTGAGCCAAAGCAGAAGTAAGGTCATGGAGCCTATACAGATTACAGACGAGGAGGTGTTTGCTGACTCGAAGGAAATTAGGGTAGATAAATCTCCAGCGGCTGACAAGTCTTTCCCTCGGACAGAGAGAGAGACGCCATTGCGGAAATTGCCGGGGTAGTAGCAGGTATATTTAAATATTTTTTTTAAGCGTCTGGTCAAGTACAAGAGAATTACAGGGTAGCTAGTGTTCTTCCACTGAATAAGAAAGGCTCAAAATTAAACCAGGAAATCAGGTGCGCATGATATCAGTAGTGCGAAAGTTATTGGAAATCCGGATTTCAAAGTATTTGAACAGACAGGACTGATAAGGATTTTACAGCATGACTGTGCGTTCTGGGCAATCTTACAGTTTTTTGATGAGGTTACGAGGAATGTTGATGAATGCAAGGCAATAGATGCTGTCTACATGGAGCTCAGCAAGACACTTGCCAAGGTCCCGCGTGCGAGGTTGACGAAGAAAATTCAATTGCTTGGCATTGAAGTTGAGGTACAAAATTGGAGTAGGCATTGGTGCTGTGGGAGAAGGCAGGGCATGGTCGTACATGGTTGCCTCTCTGGCTGGAGGCCTGTGACTGGTGGAGAGCCGCAGAGATCTGTGCTAGGTCCGATGTTGTTGGTCATCTATATCAATGATCTGGATGATAATGTGTTTAACTGTATTAACAAATTTGCAGACGGCAACAAGATTGGGGTGTAGTTGAGAGTGAAATAAACTATCACAGCTTGCAGTGGAATCTGGACCAGCCGGAAAAATGGGCTTAAGATGCCAGATGGAATTTAATGCAGGCAGACATGATATGTTGCCTTTCGGTGGAACAAAACAGGGTAGGTCTTACAGAGTGAACAATGCTGCACTGAGGAGTGCGGTAGAACAAAGGGTCCGAGGAACGCAGATCCACTATTTATTGAATTTAGCACCACAAGTTGATGGTGTAATAAGGAAAGAGCGCTTTTGGCACATTGGCTCTCTTAAATGGCTGCAGTAAGTACGGGTGATGGGATTTAACTCTGAAGTTGTATAAGACATTGGATAGGCCGGGATTGATGGATTGTGTGTATTTCTGGTCACCTTCCTACAGAAAACTTTAAATAGCGTTGAATGAATACAGAAAAAAATGCTGGATGTTGCTGGGTCTGGGGAGCCTGAGATACGAGGAGAGATTGAATAGTTGAGGACTTTATCCCTCGGAAAGTAAATAATTGAGATGAGATTTGAAGCAGGTATACAACATTACGAGGAGTATAGATAAGATAAAGTCGAGCAGAGTTCATGGGTTACGGGTTAACTGTGAAAGGTGAAAAGTTTAAGAGGAATATGAGGGAATGTTCTACACTCACAGCTGCCAGCTACAAGTGTTGCATGCGAGCTCGATTTCGATGCTTAAGAGAAGATTAGATGGTAGGGATATGGTGGGCTATGACCCCGGTGCAGGTCGATGGGAGTAGGCTGTTTAAGTGGCTCGGCCGTAGGCCCTGTTTCTGTGAAGGGCCTGCTGATGGTCTCCGCCCAAAACATCGACTGTACTCTTTTCCATTGATGTTGCGTCGCCTGCTGAGTTCCTGCAACTGTGTGTTACGGTTTCTATCACTCTATGATTCAACGGGATCATTAAATAAAGATCTGAAACAAATATCAGGAGTTGAAATATTCACACCTTAATTCCCAAAAAATATTCCAACAGCATGGATGCGTTTTGAAGTAGTTTCACCCTGCCTCGCCCACTGCCCTACACGCTCCTTCTTGCAGATCTTTCGTAACCATGGTAACACTGAAGCTGCTGCAGGAACTCAGCAGGTCTGGCAGCATCTGTGGAACTGAATCATTAATCGATGTTTCGCACCAAGACCCCTCAGTGGAATTGGAAAGGAATGAGGAAGAGGCCAGATCATTGATTTGGAACATGCTGGTTTTTGTTCTGTTTGACTCTGAGTTCAGGGTCTGTGTGAAAGCAGCTGCCTGTCCGGGCGCATTCCTCAGAACAGGGAGCGACCTTTCTGCTGAAATCAAATCGGACCAGTTTGACAATTCACCCTCATGCGGGTCTGAGAAAAGTCACTTCAGTATTGCATTTACTCATTTCTGCTGCAGGAGCGGGGCTGGGGGTGGATAGGGCAGGGTGCGGCTATGGAAGTTTGAGAGGGGAAAGCTGAAGATGTGTTTCACTGTTTGGGGCAGGAAGATGGAGAAATGGGGGGGCGAGAGAGCAAAGAGTGAGAGATGAGGAGAGGGAGAGAGAGGACAGAGAGGGGGAGAGAGGGTGCGTAAGAGGAGGAGAGGGAGAGAAAGGACAGAGAGGGGAGAGAGGGTGAGTTAGAGGAGGAGAGGATGAGAGCGGAATACGAGAGGGGAGAGAGGGTGAGTTAGAGGGCGAGAGCGGAGGACAGAAAGGGGGAGAGAGGGGGTTAGAGGAGGAGAGGGAGAGAGCGGACAGAGAGGGTGTTAGAGGGAGAAAGCGGACAGAGAGGGGAGAGAGGGTGTTAGAGCAGGAGATTGTGAGAGAAAGGGTCTGAAGGTTGGTGAGAGGGTGAGTGAGAGAGGTAGAGAGCCTGTGAGTGGGATAGGAAAGAGACAGAGGTGGAGTAAAAGGGGGAGAGGGGAGGGAGTAAGGAGTGGGGAGAGAGTGAGGAATCAAAGGATTAAGAACAATATGATAATGTCCTGATGGGGATATAACTAATATTTCAGTGTAATAATCACTGAAGGACAGGCAGATGATCTACTGTAGCCATTAGGCTTGTTTACAGGACGGCAGGCCTGGCAGCTCAGAATTTCGGGGTTCCGTTGTTTTAGATACAAGAATGTGGGCGGGATTAAAGGGGGGTTGCGGCGTTACTAGTCGGGGAAATGTCCTGTCATTGCTCAGTCAGGACAGACTGGAGAACTCGTCCACATAGAACACAGCAGAGCACAGGAACAGACCACGTATCCCACAATGTAGTTCCAAAGCACCTCAGAGGCAAATCAAAGCACACAAACACTAATCCTTCCTACCGACACCATGTTCATATCCCCAGTCTTCCTTACATCAATGTGCCTATCCAAAAGTCTCTTAAAAACCTCTAATGTCTTTGCCTCTGCCTCCACACCAGGCAGCACGACTCTGAATAAAGAAGCTTACCCCTCCCATCCCCCTTGAATCTACCCCCTCCTGCCTTCAATACATGTCCTCTGGTATCAGACATTGCAATCCCGGGAAACAGATAACCCCTGTCCACTCCATGTAAGCCTCTCATAATATTTTAAACCTCTATCAGATCTCTGCTCAGCTTTGTTGCTCCAGTGAACAGCCCATTTATTCAGCTTCTCATGATAACTCATACCCTCTGTACAGGGCAGTATCCTTGTAAGCCTCTTCTGCACCCTCTCCAAAGCCTCGACATCCTTTCTACAGTGGTGTGATCAGAAAAGTACGTTCTCTAGATGTGGCCTGACTAGAGTTTTATAAAGTTGCAATATAATCTCCGATCATTTCAGCTCAATGCCTCGACTGATATAGGCAGTCCTATATCAAGAAGCCTTCCATAAGCCTTCTTGACCACCTTATCGACCTGTGCAGCCACTTTCATTGAGTTATGAATTTGTATCACAGATATCTCTGCTCAGCAAACTGTTTGGATCTTGTTCCTAACAGTGTACTGTCTCCTTGCATTTTGCCCTGCCGACGTTCAACACCTCATATTTATCTGGGTTAAACTCCATCTGCTATTTCTCAGCCACATCTGTGACTGTTCTGTATCACGTTGTATTTATTGCCAGTCTTCTACACGATCGACAATTCCACCCGTCCTGGTATGATCCACAAATCTACCAACCGAATCTTCTGCATTTTCATGTAGACTATTTATATACAGCACAAACATCAGTGGTACCAGCGCAGACGCCTGCGGATCTCCACTAATTCCAGACCACCAGCTCGAGTTAGTCTCTTCAGCCGCTACCACCTGTCGTCCATGCACAAACCTGTTCTGAATTCAAACAGCGAGTTCGCTGCGGATCCCGTGCATCCTCCTCTTCTGGATTAGCCTCCCATGAGGGACTGTCAAATGGCTACTAAAATCCATGTAGACAACATCCAGTGCCCCACCGTCATCAATCTCTGTCATCCTCTTGTCAAAACGCACAATCAATTTGGAAAGGCACGACCTACCCCCATAGCCAAGCAGGTTCTCCCTAATTAGGCCGTGGTTTCCAAATACTCAAAAAATCCTATTCCAAATAATTTGCTTCAGCAACTTCACTCCATCTGACGTTAGACCCACCGGTCTATAGTTTCCAGGATTTTCCATTGTTCCCTTAATAAAGAGCGTTGCAAAATTGGCGGCTTGCCAGCCCCCCGGAACCTCGCAGAGGACAGAAAAGTACTGGTCAAGAAACAGCAATCTCATCTCTTGCCCCATTCAATAAACTGGAGTAAATCCTATAAGGCTCTGGGGACCCATTCACCTATCAGAGTTTCCGGGGAACAGGCCAGGGAGTGGGTTTGAGGAGGGGTAAGAAAGGATCTGCCATAATTAAATGGCGGGCAGACTCGATGTGCCAAATTTCATAATTTTACTCCTAGGTCTTCTGGTCTTATTGTCTTAATACCACTCACTAGGAGTCCCAACACCTCCTCTTCCCTGACTTTGAAAGGCCCTAACACATTTATACACTATGGAGCTCGGGTTTCCTAGTGCTCCATTACATTTTTTCTTCATAAGTATTGAAATAAAATATTCATTAAGTACCTCACCCACATTCTGTGCATCCAAACAAATGTTCATCCTTGAGTTATCCCACTGATGTTTGTATAGAATGCTTTAGTTTTCGATACAGGCATACCTTAATCCAACTAGCCAAGGTTTGTTCGTGACCACTTTTGGATCTCCTATTGCCCTTATTTAGTTACACTTAGCAAATTCTGACCCATCTAAACCCTTCACCAAGTAGGACCCCTTTTATACTAGGGACGTTGAAATACACCATGACAACAACCCTATTATTTTCACAAATGTTCTTAATTTGTTTATATAACTGTGCCTTAATGTCCCGGTGACTGTTGGGCGTCTGTAGTACATCAGTGTGGTTACATCCTCCCTCGTCCTGAGTTCCACTGAAATGGACTCAGTGACTGTCCCCTCCATTATATGTCCCCTGAGTGCAGCTGTGATATTGTCCCTGATTAGTCGCGCAACTCCCCCTCTCCCCACTTTCACCGCTTCCTCGATCTTTTATAAAACTTCGATGACCTGGTAGATTAGTCGCGCATTTTTGCCCCTCTCTCAAACAAGTTTCCGGCGTGTCTAAAATGTCACCCTGACCCATTAAACTCTTAGTATTAAAATATACACACTTCAGGCCATCCGATCAATCGTACCTATTATATTGATTTTGCTTTTCACCACATTCCCTCATTTCCCTTGCAGACAAGGTGATGGAGAATCCTATGTGATTCCACAGTTATTTTACGAACAAAGGGATTGAAAGGGACAAAATTTACCTTATGGATTTTCAGTTTGTCAATTAAGTGGTGGAGACAATAAAGATGGGGGAATTCTTAAATGGAGTTTTTACATCTGTATTTACTCGGGGAATCGATAGAATCTATACAAGTGAGACAGAGCAGAAGTAGGTCAGGGACGTGACAGTGATTACAAAGGAGAACATGGTTGCTGACTTGAGGCAAATTAGAGTGGATAAATCTCCAGTGACTGGCGACGCCAGACTCCAAGAGAAGCAAGTGCGGAAAGTGTAGGGCCGTAGCCAATTTATTAAAATTATGCTCAGCGACGAGTGAGTTACTAGAGTATTGGAGCGTAGATAATTTTTGTTCCGCTTTTCAAAAACTCTTCCAAAATATTAAGCAGGAAATTATGGGTTACTGTGCCTGACATCAGAACTGGGAAATTTATTGATTGGAGCGGACATATGAGTATTTGAATATTTGAGGACAGATTAGGAATTATCAGCATGACTTTGTGCTTTCCAGGCCATCGTACAGATTTCCTCGAGGAAGTTACATGGGTTGTCATCAAGAAAGTTGATGAAGGCAAGGTAGTCGATGTTGTTTATTTGCATTTAACAGGTTCCCGCGTGACAGGTTGATCAGGAAAATTATTTCGTTTGGCATTCAGAGTGAGCTAATAAATGAGAGTAGACTGTCCATTGTGGGACAAGGCAGTGAGTGATAATAGATGTGATTAGTGAAATACCGCAGGGATCGCTGCTGTTTGACATGTATAACAATGATTTGGATGGCAAAATGGTTAATTGAATCAGCACGTTTCCGGATGACGCTAAGTTTGGAGATGTGGCTAACATCAAAGAAGACTATTGGCTTGCAGTGAATCTGGACCCGCTGGAAAAGTGGGCTGAGAATGGCAGATAGAATCTAATACAGACTAGTCTGAGGAGCTGAACTTCTGCAGGATCAGCTAGGGTAGGTCTTACACAGTGAGCGGTAGGGTACTGAGGAGTGCGGTAGAGCAAAGGCGCCCGGAATACAGGTCCATATTCAATGAAAGTGGCGGCACACCTTGATAAGGTAGTAAATACATCTTCTGGCACGCTAGCCTTCATAAATAATTCAGTACAGAAGTTTGCATGTTATGTTAAAGCTGCATCAGAAGTTTATGAGGCCTAATTTGGAGTATTGAGTGCAGTTTGCGTATTGTACCTACAGGGGAAATTTAAATCAGGTTGACAGAGTACAATGAAAATTTACAAGGATGTCACCATGATTGGAGGACCTGAGTTATAAGGGAGGATTGAATAGGTTATGACTTTGTTCCTTGGAACACAGAAGATTTGACGGAGATTTGATGGAGGTCTACAAAATCATGAGTGGTATAGATGGGATAAAGGGATGGGGAGAGTGAGGGTTAGGTCAGGGGACTGAGAGAAGTGAGGCTCACATTTTAATCAGCACACAACTCCCTCCCAGGAGCTCATTTTCGATGAGTACGTCACTCCCTCCCAGGCGGCCATTCAGTCTTACTTAAGTCCTTGCATCACTTCCTCAATAGCGCCCAGTTCAATCAGCCCATCATCCCCGCCATTTAGAACATATGACTTTTAAGAGAAGCAACTTCCACAAGAATTTCCGGCGGGGTGTGGATCGACATCCACCGCTTGTGAAATGGAACCCGCTGTTAACCGTGGGCGAGGGGTATTCTGGTGACAACAGTTATCCGAATAATCTCTCAATGATAGAGTTAATAAATGAATGTTAGTAAATTCCCCTGAATCGAGAAGTGCTGAGAAAATCTTTGACCGGTTGAGTCTGAATATATACAGCCTAACGTGTCTGCTTTAATTTCAGCTGAGAGACGGCTCCCTGTACCTGAACATATGAGGGACGTTTGAGCGGAAGCTATACCTACGCCGGGCAGTCATTCTTACCTACAGGGCGGAGATCAAACCCTCCCAAAACCCGGCTGGATCAAATTCGCAGCCTGGGACTCGCTGAGTTAAACAGAGAAACTCCGCCCCACTGTTTGCGGTGAAAGAAAAAGGAGAGATCCACACGGAAATCCGGACAGAAAGGTTAACGCAGCCTGTTTGTTTTCCTCTTCAGGGTTGCTACATTGATCCCACTCCCGCCTCCTCCCGCTGTCAGACCCGTCCTGAGCCG
The DNA here is from genome assembly GCF_048418815.1 of Hemitrygon akajei. Taxonomy (NCBI): domain Eukaryota; kingdom Metazoa; phylum Chordata; class Chondrichthyes; order Myliobatiformes; family Dasyatidae; genus Hemitrygon; species Hemitrygon akajei. The sequence continues at coordinate 755,963 of NW_027332001.1, forward strand.
GTGAGAGTTAGTGTGACCCGGACTGCGGCAGTCCCGCTCTACCCCGGCTCACCCGGCCCTGTCCATCTGTAATGAGCGACGGACATATCACAGCCGAGTGGCCTCGGGAGCAGCAGCTCAGACTCAACTCTCCGTACAGGGTGAGCACACCGGTGCAGGACCATTGTCGGTCACCCGGGAAGTCAGACTGTGATTTCCCGGGAGCACACTGAACGCCGTCCGGTTACTACATCAGAGGTAAGTGTTGTCTATGATTCTGTACAACTATTCAGCGTTTACAGCGAGGCTCGGCTTTGGGTGAGATCGGGAGTGAATTTAGTGGGAGAAGGGAGTCCTGACATGTTCATGTTAACAAGTCAGTTACTGTCCAAATGGATTAAGAGAAGCGAGAGTGCGAGCAGAAGAAACCTTTCACCCCGGTAGTGACATGTGAGATACCCCACGGGGCAGTGACCCGTCACCGATTTCTCTCAAACAAGAGAAAACAGCAAATGCGGGAATTCCGAGCAACACACACAAAATGCTGGAGGAACTCTCCAGGCCAGGCAGCATCTACGGAAAAAAAAATACAATCAGTTGGAGGCTACAGGTAACGTTCTTTACATCGCGCCATGTAGCAGAAAGGGTTAAATACAATATTAAACTTTCTTCACATTTGAACGACAGTGTTTTGTCGAACAAGTTTGGATTTGATTTCAGCGGAACGGCCGCTCCCTGTTCTGAGGAATGTGACGGACAGGCAGCTGCTTGCTCGCAGACCCTGAGCACCGAGTCTCACAGAACAACAAGCCGCATCTTCCAAATCAGTCATCTACCCCCCTCCCCCTTTCATTCCAGTCCTAATGAAGGGACTCGAACCGCAACCTCGACTGTTTACATTCATCCATAGAGCTGCCTGACCTGCTGAGTTCCTCCAGCATTGTTTGTATTGCCATGGTTACGAGGAGTTCCGTGTGTGGCAGTGGGTGGGGCTATTTGTAAGAAACGATATACAGTATCCGTATTCTTGGGAATTAAGGTGAGAATATTTCAGCTTTATATTTATTTCGGATCTTTATTTCCAAACAACCAGTTGTCTGTGCTTTGGATCAGCGATCAAAGAGATATTTGTTTCTTTTTAAGCCATTTCTGGCTCTGGTGCCTTTTGTGTTCCAACTGTTTCCTGCTGGCATGATTTACATTTCCACAGGTTAGGTAAAGATTAATAACATCTCCAGAACAATGGCACCTGTTTCAAAGCAAGCGTGCAGGATCTGTACAGCAAACACCTGTTCCCTTTTCAGAGTTTCTTATTTCAGACAAATATATCTACTGGCCCTGTGTTGATTGTGAGCAATTTGAACTCTTCCCCTCAATCGCCAGTGGAAGCAAAGGCTGTAGTTCTGTTTAAGCACGGGATTCTTGATAAACAGTGGGTTTGAAGTGTTACAGGGATGGACATGGGGGAATACGTAATGAAATTTTAGATCTGATCAACCATGATTTCATGATCTGCAGCAGTTTCTAGGGGCCGTGTGGTCAAGTTATGCATGCTCGTATGTTAACTAGAAAAGCTCTGACAATTTAATTAATGTAAGCTGGTATAATGACTGCATGCGAAGGGAGATTGAATTTTATTTATGTATTTGAACTGAAAACATTAATTATTTACGTCCAGCTTTATGCGTTATTTATGCGCTCCAGCTGCGTTATGGGGTTGAATGTTTAACGAACTCGGAGTGCTGGACAGTTCGGTATCGGACCTAGAGACGCGCTCCCCGTTTCCTATTAATCATGCTGCAAACTCCCTGGGGCTCTCGCACACTAGCCCCGCCCACTGCCCGACACGCGCGCGCTCGCGGAGCTCGTTACCCTCGCGCTCCCGCGCTCACGCTGAGATTATTTGGGAAACCGTCATCTACCAGACAACTATCGTCAGGTGACGTGCCAGTTATTTAGTTCCATTGGTGCCGGAAATGCCAATTTATGCACCATCTCAGACTGAACTGTCCGCGCAGGTTAAACACCCAGGTCCAGATCCAGGTGCAGGTCCATTTTCGCTTTCCCGGGAAGTCAGACTGTGGTGACCTGGAACGTCATCCGGTTAGAGCATCAGATGTAAGTGATGTCTCCGATATGAAGTTCTAGGCTTTTTCGGTTTCCCAGCAGGAGAAAGGATTAAAGCGACTTTGCTCATTCCCCATTGAAAGTGAATTGTCGGATAATTTGGATTTAATTTCAGCAGAAAGGCCACTCCTGTATGAGGAATGAGCGCGAACAGGCAGCTGCTGACACACAGACCCGAGTCTCTTGGAACCACAACCCACGGCTCCCTAATCAATCAATCATCTGGCACTTCCCCCTTCCTTTCCAGTACTGATGAAGTTTTTCAGCCCGATACGTCAACATGGATGCTGCCAGGACTGCTGACTTCTTCACGCAATTTATGCATTTCCATGGCTGCGAAAGATCAGCGTGGGACCACAAGTGGGGCAGAGTGCGGAAGCAGTTGAAATTAATTGAAATTAGTTGAAAGAAATGATGGATATTGAAATCATACCCACACTGTCAGAATATTCCTAGGGGAAATAACAAAAGATCCCCGCAGAGACCCCTCCCCCCCCACAGTGGCCAGTGCCCCCACATCGCCACCATTGTTCGGATGCCGGAGGGACAACGGAGCAACGGAGAGGGCTCGGCTGTCCGGCCATTTCTCTGTGACACTGCCGACCTCTCCATCAACTCCATCCATGCGACTCTGGGAAAAATTTAACGATTAAAAAGCGTAATTCTCTCAGCGATCAGTTGACTGAATGATATCCTGGCTTTTAGAGGAATGAGTACCTATGGTCCACATTGTCAGGGTGTTTAGTTTACAAGGACTTAAACACTGCAGAACTGAGAGGTCTTCTGTTGTCTAATAGACTGTGTGCAGACCCGGCTGGCATTTCTGGTTTGCACTAGTAAAACAACTGTTTTTCAAAATACTAAACAACAAGACAGTGCACCATAAGGAAACAGGATCCGCCTGTTCAAACAAGAGGACATGAGCTGAGAGTTAGGGGGAAAATTTAGGGGTAACACGAGGGGGATTTTCTTTACTCAGAGAGTGGTGGCTGTGTGGAACGAGCTTCCAGTAGAAGTGGTAGAGGCAGGTTCGATATTGTCATTTACAGAAAAATTGGATCGGTATATGGACAGGAAAGGAATGCAGGGTTATGGGCTAAATGCAGGTCGGTGGGCCTAGGTGAGAGTAATGCGTTCAGCACGGACTAGAAGGGCCGAGAAAGCCTGTTTCCGTGCGATAATTGTTATATGGTTACACAGAAAATCCTCCCCAAAATTTTGGGATTCTGTGACCCAACTCGAGACAAACAGCACGCTGCCCACTCAACAACAGCACGGTACAGCCGGGCGATTCCCATGATTGATTTTGTTTTTCCTCGGAAATCAAATTAAACGTCCATTCAGGTATTTTAAAGCACAAGTCCCCCCCGCCCCCACATCGGGATCTGACGTCACATGTGCGGTATTTTACGTCATACTCCCGATGCCCAGCGCTCGCGCTGAGAGGGGTTATTGGTTGAAGTACTAATCACGTCACCTCTCCCGCAATGGCGCTCTCAACAGAGTGTTTACAAGCCGTGTTATTCCCATCGATGCGAAGAGATGTCAGTCACTGGTTACACCCAATAGCGGAGACGGAGCAGCCAAGAGGTCGTTATCCCCGCTGACCGACGTCCCCTCCCGCCACCGACTACCCATCAAAGCGGAACAAATCTCATATTGAATATCCCGAATTTTGACTTATTTTCATTTCCCTCCAAAGGGAGTTGGGGACGTATCCAGCGGTCGAAGTCTGATGTGTCGCTGAGAGGTGGGAGGAGATCGCTCGGCCCGTGACCCTGATGCTGGATCCCCGGGGAGGGTGGGATCCCGGCAGAAGAAGGAGGGATAGAAGGGGGATTTTATTGAAAGGATGAAGATGGTGTGAGAAAGAGCGGACAGGATGTTTGTCCCGGTGGGGACAGAGGGGACTCATCTGTGGAAATATCTGAGCCCACGGTGGTGCCGAGCAGAGGGATTCACTATGTTAGGGTAAATACCGGCAGACTGTTGACCTGCAAGCGGGGCCTATGCTCCGGGAAAAGTGACGTTTGGAGTGGTGTCGTGGGGGCAAGGATGGACTGGCCCACCGTCTTATTGAATGACAGGACGAGGTAGAAGGGACAAGTGGCCGGCTCCTGTTCCTGTTGTCCATATATTTAAAGAGAAGGAATAACCAGACCTTCGTGGGCCTTCAGGATGTCCCAGTGAGTGTTGTAGGGATTTGGTTGGAGCCCAGTTGTTTCCAAAACGGTGTCAACAATTTGGCTGAAAGAGGAAATTCAACATTTCCAAGTCTGTTATTGACACAAAATGAGTATTTATATATCTTTAATGACATCAAACCATATTTCTACATTGCTAATGACACAGAATTGCTTAATTCATGCTCCATGTGTTATCTGAATGTACTTGCCTGTGATGCTGTCACAAGTCAGTGTTTCTCTGTACCTGTACCTTCCCGTACTTGTGCACTTGGCAATAAATTCAACAGGACCTGAGAAATTTGAGTGAGATGTCAGTAGTAATGATCATCTTGACACCTCGGTAGGTTGAATGTAAATGCAAGACCCTTACCAGTGTCAATGAGCACAGGGCTCTTAGAGTCCAAGTTCATCGCTCTCTGAAAGTGACTACACAGACTGATCGGGTGGTTAAGAAGGCAAATAGCATGCGTAACTTTGTTATTCGAGGCACTGATTTCAGAAGTCAGGCAGTTGTGTTGCGGCTTTATAAAACTCGAGTTAGACCACATATGGAGTATTTCATGCAGTTCTGATTGCCCGATTCTAGGAAGGATGTTGAGGCGTTGGAGAGGGCGCAGAAGAGGTTTACCAGGATATTGCCTGGATTAGAGGGCATGTGCTATACTGAGAGTTTGGACAAACTTGGGTTGTTTTCTCTGGAGCGATGCAGGCTGGAGTGAGATGAGAAGATTATGAGAGGCATAGGTAGAGTTGACAGAGAATATCATTTTACAATGGTAGAAATGTTTAACACGAGAGGCCATGCATTTAAGGTGAGAGGGTAAATTTTAAAAGAGATGTGAGTGATAAGTGTTTCTTACGGAGAGAGTGGTGGGTCGCTGGAATGTGCTGCCTGGGGTCGTGGTAGAGGCAAACACATTTGGGACGTCTCAGAGACGTTTCGATAGGCACACGAATGTGCGGAAAATAGAAGAATATGAATACTTTATACGCACAAGTCATTTGATTGGTTGACATTTTGAATAACAAATTTATTTGGTTGGCACAACATTGTGGGCCGAAGGGCCATTTCCTGCGCTGTACTGTTCTATGTACTGTGCCTGTTGTCGAGAATTTTAAGCGTAACAAAGGAAAAAGGAGTGAGTGGGAACAACAGGTCAGCTAGTCCAATGTGGGAAATGTGAGATCACCCAGTTCTGTAGAGAAACAGAAACACTGAGTGCTTAAATAGTGAGGTACTGAGATGCAGTAGACAGGGAGGGAGGTCAAGAGTACATTGTATTGATTGTAAGACTCATTGGTATAAGACTGGAAATTACTTTAACAATTATTTGAGCTTTGTTGAGATTGTACCTGGAAAATGGTGTAAGAGCCTGTTCCCCATACTAACACGATTGAGGATTGGAACGAAACGTGGCTGTGGTGGGAGAGCAGCCATTATCTGGTTGATGGTGAGAGGGGCTGAGTGTTCACGTCCTGCTGTTTCTCACTTGATGTTTCAGAGTTTCTGTCAATTGAGCCCGGGGGAATATAAATTGATATTAGTGTTTGCAAACATGAAAGTGGTTTGAATGCACAATTTCTTTTTGGGTCTGAATTGTCTGTTGTGTAGTAATGGGAATCGAACACGTATCTCTGTGACCCAGGAGGTGCAGGGATGGGACGGGAAAGATGCCAAGAGAAAAATTAAAAATGTAGTTGGTGTAAATTTGAAATGTGGAAATTGTGGATCATGCAGCATGTGACCAGAAAGGAGCAGAGTCAGTGGTTTAAATGAGAGACCCTGCGCCCATCACATGACCCTGTTTCCCGCTCCATTTTTACTGCAGATCGGCAGCATCAGCAGGGTTGTTTCTGAGGCCCTGCCCCCGCTCTGTGACGCGAGGTCACATTGCGCATGCTCCGTCCCAGGATGGGCAGTGACTTTTTTTGTGGATTGATACGACGGATCGTTTGTGGGGTTGCGATCAGGAGAGTGATCTCGCCCCCTGGGGAGGGGAGCTGGGGAAAAGATCATTCTCTGTGGGCCGAGACGAACGAGATCCCGTAGGTGAGAATTGAGAGGTCGGTCCCGAGCAATGTTGGGCAGTGATTCCCGTTATTTCCCTGAACAGCCGGCCTCCCACCGCTTCTCAGACAGAACCTGTTGGGTGGGTCCGGGTTGCGGGACCTTCACACCGAACCTCCTGAGATGAACCGCCGCCCAGCCCCTGATGCTGTGGTCCTAGGAGCGGGATGCGGTGGTGAGTCCGGGACTGAACCCATCCATTGATGTGTATCCCGGTAACTTTATCCCCATCACCTGGCCGGTAGCTGATCCAAACTTCACCTGGATCGATACCTGGGTTCGATAATTGTTTCCATGTGTCTGGGCTCCTAAAATAATTTCTACACATCACTTAACTCGCCCTGCAGATGATCCAACCCGGCAACCCAGGCTGTCTAATAATTCCCAGACCATTAAAATGAGAAATCTGTTTATTATCGTCATGTATAGAGTTTCACTGAAAATGTTGTCTTGCGTACCATCAACACACATCAATTCATTAAACAGTACACTGAGGTGATAGAAGGTAAAACAATAACAATGTTACAAAGCATTATGGTTCCAGAGAAAGTGCAGAGCAGAAAGTGTCAGGTTACTTCGAGTTACATGGTGAGGTCAGGTGTCCATCTTATCACACCGGGGACATTCAGTTTGATTATAACAACAGAATGGAAACTGTCCCTGAGCCTGGTGGTACATGGTTTCAGGTTTTTGTAGCTCCTCCCCAATGGGGAATGGGTGAGAAGTGAGAATGTCCCAGGTTGTGGGGATCTTTGAGTACACGGCCTGCTTTACTGAGGCAGTGGGAAGTGTAGACGCAGTTCATAGAGGGGAGGTTGGTTTCTATGATGTGCTCAGCCGTGTCCACAACTCTCCGCAGTTCTTTGCAGTCATGGGTGGAGCAGCAGCCAGACGAAGGTGTCAAGTATCTGGATGGGATACTTTCCATGGTGCACTGATAACATTTGGTTAGGGGAGAAGGGTATATGCCAAATTTCCTGTTGTTCTATCTCAGTCATTTTAGAATATCTTATACAGTAGCATCTACTATTAATTCAGTATCTGTGTATTGCTGAAGGACCATCAGTAACCGTCCTTGATCCCTTCTCCAATCTGTTTCCATCTCCTCATCCACTTCCCATCTTGTTCAACCTGTGTCCCCTCTTACTTTACCGCAGAACTGCAGCATCTGCGGGTTTCATTTCGAGGCGCCGCCTCCCGCACAGGTGATGCAACAATCACTGCGCATGCTCACTGTTCCTGGATAGGCGGCAGTTTCTTTTCCATTCTGTGTTGGGAGAGTCTGCGGGGATTGGGAGAGGACCCTCGCGGCCGGGGGCGGTGAGTCGGGGGAGACGAGCAGCAGCACACGTTGATTTAAATGCAGCACGAGGTAGGATAGAAAGAGCCATTACAACTTTAATTTCATTGTTACAGAATGCTGCCACGTTACTCTTGGTCCTAATTAAATTCAGCATATGATGTACAGCTTCGCTTTCTCGGTTATTTTTCGTGAGCCATTATTCAGTAACAGCCCACGAAGGAGAGTCGCATAACTTTTTCATTCTCTGATCACTGTCCCTCAGTGCAGAGGCAAGTGACCTCAGGAGCAGATGTAACAGATTGACAGTGAGGTGGGGAGGTGGGGGGTGGGGTGGTGGTGGATGTTGTGAACATTGACTTATGGACTGTATTGAAATGAAGAGAAAGCTAATGAATATGGTCATTGCATTTCTGCAAAATCTGTTCAGGGTGTCACAAGCACCTTGAAAACAGTCGGTATTCAAAATCAAATACAGAAGTTACTGGAAATTCAAGATAACCACATCTGCATGAGGTGCACCAAGCTGCAGCTCCTCAGAGAACAGGAACAGGAGCTGCAGCTCGATATCATTTGCCTCATACGGGATGCTGAGGAAGTTCAAAGTAAAAATTATCAGAGTACCTTTAAAATCATCATCCTCTCAGAACTAATCAGTAAACTCCAAGACCTGACCTCAATACTTCCTTGTGCAATTGGATCCTGGATTTCCTCACTTGTAGACCTCACTCAGTTCAGATTGGTAAAAACATCTCCTCCACAATCCCCATCAGCACAGGAGCACCACAGGGATGTGTACTTAGCCCCCTGCTCTCCTCGCTTTACACCTGTGACTGTGTGGCTAAGCACTGCTCCACCAACATATATAAGTTTGCTGATGATACCTCTGTTGTGGACTCTATCAAAAGGTGGTGAATCAGCATACAGGAGGGAGACTGAAAACTTGGCTGAGTGGTGTAATAACAACAACCTCTCACTCAATATCAATACGACCAAAAAACTGATTATAGAATTCAGGACATGGAAGGCAAAGATCCCTGAGCCAGTAATCATCGGAGGATCAGAGATGGACAGGGTCAGTAACTTTAAATACTTGTGTGTCACTCTCAGAGGTCCTGTCCTGGACGCATCATGTAAATATAATTGTGAAGAAAGCGCAACAGCGCCTCTACTTCCTCAGGAAACTGTGGAGATTCGGTATGTCATTAAAAACGTTGGCAAACCTCTGTAGATGTGTGGTGGAAAGTCTGCTGACTGTCTGCATTATGGACTGGTCGGGGAACACCAATGCCATTGAGCAGAAAATCCTACAAAAGGTACTAGGTTTGGCCCAGGGTGTCACGGGTAAAGGTCTCCCAAATACTGAGTACATCTACATGAAATGTTGCCATCGAAAAGCAGCATCCATTATCAAAGATCCTCACCACGCAGGCGGTTTACTTTTCTCGCTGTTCCCGTCAGGTGGAAGGTACAGGTGCCTCAGGACGCGCGCCATCAGATTCCAGACCAGTTACTACCTTAAAAACATTTGGATGTGAATGTACAAGGCTCGACCAGTAAGTTCACAGATGACACAAAATTAGTAGATGGTGTTCAGAGTGAAGATTATCGTAGCTTCTAGGGGATCTGAATGGGCAGAGGAGTGGTAAATTGTAAAACCAACAACGGTTTCATGCAGAAGTTGGTGATTATGTGGAGGGAAGAGCCAGAGGAAGTGGATGAGGCAGGAACGGTTGTATAATTCCAGAAGCAGTTTGAATGTGTAGATGGAATGAAGAGGCCTGGGGGAAATGGGCCCATCACAGGAAATTGGGACCATCTCGGTGAGCACTGTTATCAGCATTGTCTTGTTTGGCTGAAAGGTCTGTATCTGTTGCTCTGTAACTCTATCAGCAGATGCACTGGGCAGACATATAGAGATGGTGTAGTAGTTGATATGAACAGTGAATGTTTTGTCCCTAAGCCGACTGCTGCTCTGATACAGGGGATGGAGATTCTGTCATACTTACAAAGTAATAGTACTCTCTCTGACTCACTGTCTGCTTGTTTGTAATTCAGGGCATCACCAGCAGGTGGGGCTTTACTGCACTGGGACCAAAGTGTAAACAAGAAGACAACAATCAACAACCCTCAGTCACAATCAGAATGGATAGAGGTATGATCACTGGGATCTTTATAATTAAACTTTCATCCTGTTGGCGCACACTAGTACAGATGAAGAAACTTACACAGATGTTAACTGGGCACAGAAAATTTGCATCAAGCAGTGTCATTGATCCCACTGGTAAAGCGGCCTTTAGTAATTGATCAACCTAACAGTTCCAGCTCAGGGACCTGACACCGGTGATGGTCGAATCACTCCACCCACCATGCAAAGCTTCACCTGAGTGAAAGGAGCAGGGACTCCTGGATCAGGTGGCTGCGAGTGAAACACAGGAATGCAACAGCGGGCTTGTGGGTTATGTAAACGTCCAGGGACAGTTTCTGCTTTACCTCTCGACAGGCCATGATGTGTAAGATATATTCAACTTTCATTTATACAATTCAGAACCTGATGATAGGAGCATTTCCAGAAATTCACAGATTGTGTGATAACCGAGCATTTCAGGTTTTGGAAGGGCAGCTATCAACTCCCTCCTGGTTTTCTCGGCTGCTGTGGAAAGGAGATGAAGGGAGTTTCAGAAATCTGTTTTCTGTAGCCGAGCCGAGAACATTGCCGGAGTTGGGAATGGTTGAGGATCAGAAGACAGTTCACTCTAGATAAATATGCGGTCTGCTTCGGTGTTTTAATATCCGAATCCATGTCTGGGCTGTGAACAAATGATGAAGGTGAGTTCTCAATAGATGATTTGCTACCTGGATTTTAAATTCCCAGGATCTCTGATGGAAAACCCGGTATAACCAATGACCAGCTGTCTCAGTCCCCAGTAGGCATTGTGATTGTGCTCAACTCTGTGATTCCAGGTGGAATAAAAAAGAGATTACAGCCTGGACAGAGGTCCTTCGGCCCAACATGCTGATCTAAATGTCTTTTGAACTTGCTCCATTTTCCCACAAAGCTTTTCCCAAATTTCCCTTATAGACTTCTTCAATCCTTTTCCCTGCCCACTTTGTAATTTTATTTGTGTTTACTGCCTCCTCTGAATGCATGTAATTTATACCCATCACCCACCACGTCATCGAATGCCACTTCGGTCCCTTTTAAATTTCTGCCCTCAAGTCTTAGACTCCTCTACCCCGGGAAAAAGACTATGGCCATCTACCCTATCTACGCCCCCGATTATTTTTATGTACGTATGTAACGTCACCCTTCAAGCTCCCATTATCCAGGGCAAACTATTCCAGGCGAACCATACAACAGAAAACCCTTTTCCTAGTCCAGTGACATACTGGTCATTCTCCACTACACGCTTTCCTGCTTAATCTAGTCCATTCTATAGAACTAGAACTCCAGAGCAGATAGTGGAACGGGGGTGAAAATAAATGATGTTAAGAGTTCATGCAAAGTCAGAAATAGACTTTGGTGGTGGTAATAGTTTTCTGAGGAGTGTCTATTTTCATGCAAGGATTGTTGTGGCGAAGACTGACGAGCTGAGGTTATGGATTGAACATGGAATTACAACATTTTAACCATTAGTGAAACTTGGGCACAAGAAGGGGTAGGACTGGCAGCTTAATGGTCCAGGGTTCCGATATTTCAAACGTGGTAGAGGCAGAGGAATGAAGGGTGGGGAGTTGGCATTGCTAGTTAGGAAAAATGTTACAGCAGTGCTCAGACAAGACAGATTACAGGCCTCGTCAACCGAGGCTGTATGTATGGAGCTGAGAAACAGGAAAGGTATGACCACATTAATGGGGATGTATTATAGACCACCCGATAGTCAGCGAGAATTGGAAGAGCACATCTGCAGAGAGATAGCAGACTTGCAGGAAACGTAAAGTTGTTATAGTAGGGGATTTTAATTCTCCACATATTGGTTGGGACTCCCACAATGTTAAAAGTCTGGACGGGAGAGAGTTTGCAAAATGCGTTCAGGAAAGATTTCTATATCAATATATAGATGTACCGACTAGAGAGGATGTAATATTAGATCTCCTATTAGGAAACGAGTTAGGTCAGGTGACGGACTTGCGTGTTGGGGAACACTTTGGTTCCAGTGATCGTAACACCATTAGTTTCAACTTGATCGTGGATAAAGATAGATCTGGTCCTCGCGTTGAGGTTCTAATCTGGAAAAAGGACACATTTGAAGAAATGAGAAAGGTTCTAATAAGTATGGATTGGGATAGGTTGTTCTCTGCAAGCATGTGATTGATATTCAAAGTGAAGGATAATCCTAAGAGCTTCGACAGGTATATTAAGAGCAAAAAGATAGTATGGGATAAAGTCTGTCCTCTTGAAAATCAGAGTGGTCGGCTATGCATGGAACCAAAAGAATTGGGGGAAATCTTAAATAGGGTTTTGGCGTCTCTATTTACTGAGGAAACTGGCATGGAGTGAATGGAAATAAGGCAAACAAGTAGTGAAGTCATGGAACCTACACAGATTGAAGAGGAGGAGGTGCTTGCTATCTTCAGACAAATCAAAGTAGATAAATCCCCAGGACCTGAAGGAGACTCGTGTTGAAATTTCAGAGATCCTGGCAGATAAATAAAAAAATGTTGGTATTTACGGGTGAGGTGCCGGAGGATTGGAGGATAGCTCATGTTGCTCCGTTGTTTAAAAAAGGCTCTAAATGTAATCCAAGAAATTACAGGCCGGTAAATTTGACATCAAATTTTAATTTAATTTCCCAGTGTCACCGGACACCGTCGCATTAAGATCCCGTGGTCATCCGTGTGTTCAACTGCTGTGAATTCAATGATCAGTATTACTGTTTCTATCCTATAATCTTACTGGGAGTGAATGTGTCCAATCACCAGCTTATCGGGATGGTCACCTGGCTGGATGTACGCTTCACATTACCCAGCACAGTTCCACTCCAAATCTGGTCAGCCAGAGTCTCGGCTCCATTGCAGTCTGAATCAGTTTTGCTCAGATCTAAATCATACTTGTATGACCTGCAATTCATCACTTATTTCAGGTAGGAAATCGAAAGGAATAGGGAAAGTACTGAAGAGGTTTTTGCCAGGCAGATCATCGGGGAAAGATGATCGGGACAAGAGAAGCAAGGTATCGAAGCAGGGTCAGATTGAGAGCAATGTCCCAGAATGCAGTACGACCGTAGCGGAAGTGGAGCAAATCCAGCCCCGAGATAGTGGCGTCAGAGACACCGATCCGGACCCTGGAACCAGCACAAGTGAGGTGTCTGCCTGTCAGCTCGGAAGCTCATTGAATACGGAATTGTCAAGTCCCCAACAAGGAGCAGGTGAGTGAAATATGATGGTGATCGGTTCGCAGAATGTGGCAGGGAGGAGGGTAGAGTTGAGACCTTGGTGGAGGGTTGGTCAGAGGAGAGGGGGAATGTGTGGGTGTGTCACATGTGGTGCAGTGGGCAGCTGTTACCCCACTACAGGAAAAGTACTACCTGCTCTGAGGATTTTCAGGATGTGTATTGGAGGAAATGCAGCTGTCCAGGTGAGGAGAGTATTTCCAGGATGTGAATCAGGGGAAATGTATTCGCCAGGATGGAGAGAGTATCTCTGGGAAGCGAATATTACCGACAGTCCCAACATTTATTGCCCATCCAAAATTGAAATAGATGAGTGGGTCGGATGGGGGATGGACTGGTTTGCATGAAATGTGGTCCTTCCATTAAGTAATGCCCAGAGCATTATTGGGTCGGTTTTAAGTCCGGTGTTGGAGATGGGGAAGTAATCCATTGTTTGTATCTGTAGGCAGGTTCAAGGCACGCTTTTGTTGAGTTGGGTGAGAGTGGTGGAGACGAGCGATATCTGAGTTCAAGACTACATTTTCCTTTTTATATTCACAGAGCCAGAGTTTACAATCTCTGACCTCCTGGCAGAGGGGGGCGAATATCGACTGTACCAACTGACAAAGTTCTATGGAGACAGACTCAAACAAGCAATTGAAGAAAAGGTTGAAAGACTCAGTTCGATGTTGACAAAGGAGGGACATTTCAGTACAGAAGAAAATGAGGTGAGTGTATTTAGTGTATTGTCTCCGAACTGCTGGTATCAGAGGGAATAGTGATTAATATTAATCTCCTGCACGTTATACGAGTTCTACATGGCAATGGAGACTTTGATCTCTGACTTGTTTCTCCCAGATTTGGTCCTAGCTGTTAAGGTGGGGAGCACAGTGTCACCTTTTCTTCTCTCACCTGATGTATTTATCAGTGTTATATCAGAGCAGTGGCAGCATATCTGGACTTCGAACAGGCATTCAGTCTGAAACTAATTTCAAATCTTGGCTGAACCGTCGGCCATATTCACCTCATCTCATTAATCCAGGATGACTATTAAACTGTCAGATTGTAAATTGAGCCAACCGGCTACACAGCAGCACTTGATGGAGGGAAACCTGCTAAACACATAACCATATAACAAATACAGCACGGAAACAGGCGATCTCGGCCCTTCTAGTCCGTGCCGAAAGCTTACAGTCACTTAGTCCCACTGGCCCGCACTCAGTTCATAACCCTCCATTCCTTTCCTGTCCAAATACCTGTCCAATTTTACTTTAAATGGCAATACTGAACCTGCCTCTACCACTTCTACTGGAAGCCCGTTCCACAAAGCTACCACTCTCTGAGTAAAGAAATTCCCCCTCGTGTTACCCTTAAATTTTTGCCCCTAACTCTCAACTCATGTCCTCTTGTTTGAAACTTCCCTACTCTCAATGGAAAATGCCTATCCTCTTCAACTCTATCTATGCCCATCATAATTTTCAATATATCTATCAAGTCCCCCCTCAACCTTCTGTGCTCCAAAGAATAAAGACCTAACTTGTTCAACCTTTCCCTGTAATTTAGCTGCTGAAACCCAGGTAATATTCTAGTAAATCTTCTCTGTACTCTCTCTATTGTGTTGATATCTTTCCTATAATTCCGTCACCAGAACTGTACACAATACTCCAAAAACGGCCTTACCAATGCCTTGTACAATTTTAACATTACATCCCAACTCCTATACCTAATGCTCTGATTTATAAAGGCCGGCATATCAAAAGCTTTCTTCACCAACCAATCCACATGAGATTCCACCTTCAGGGAACTATGCACAATTATTCCTAGATCACTCTGTTCTACTGCATTCTTGAATGCCCTACCATTTACCATGTATGTCCTATTTGGATTATACCTACTAAAATGTAGCAACTCACACTTAACAGCATTAACCTCCATCTGCCATCTTTCAGCCCACTCTTCTAACTGGCCTAAATCTCTCTGCAAGCTTTGAAAACCTACTTCATTATCCACAACACCACCTACTTTAGTATCATCTGCATACTTACTAATCCAATTTACCACCCCATCATCCAGATCATTAATGTACATGACAAACAACATTGGACACAGTACAGATCCCTGAGGCACACCACTAGTCACCGGCCTCCAACCTGACAGTTATCCACAACTACTCTCTGGCATCTCCCATCCAGCCACTGTTGAATCCATTTTACTACTTCAATATTAATACCTAAGGATTGAACCTTCCTAACTAACCTTCCGTGTGGAACCTTGTGAAAGGCCCTACTTCAGTCCATATAGACAACATCCACTGCTTTACCCTCGTCAACTTTCCTCGTAACCTCTTCAAAAAATTCTATAAGATTTGTCAAACATGACCGTCCACGCACAAATCCATGTTGACTGTTCCTAAACCGACCCTGTCTAATCAGATAATTATATATACCATATCTAAGAATATTTTCCATTAATTTACCCACCACTGTTGTCAAACTTACAGGCCCATCATTGATAGGTTTACTCTGAGAACCCTTTTTAAACAATGGAACAACATAAGCAATACGCCAATCCTCTGGCACCATCCCCCTTTCAAATGACATTAGAAATATTTTTGTCAGAGTCCCTGCTATTTCTACACTAACTTCCCTCAAGGTCCTAGGGAATATCCTGTCAGCATCCGGAGATTTATCCACTTTCATATTCCTGAAAAGCGCCAATACTTCCTCCTCTTTAATCGTCATAGTTTCCATAACTTCCCTATTTGTTTCCCTTACCTTACACAATTCAATATCCTTCTTATTGAATACCGAAGCGAAGAAATTGTACACAATCTCCTCCATCTCTTTCGGCTCCACACATAGCTGTCCACTCTGATTCTCTAATGGACCAACTTTATTTCTCACTATCCTTTTGCTGTTAACATAACTGTAGAAACCCTTTGGATTTATGCCGGACTTTGTAAACTACCGATTCACATTTACCTTCACCGGGCCATGGCGCTCTATACTCTTACCATTCATGTATCTATCCAGACTTCTCTTAACCGCTTGTACTGCTTGCGCTGCTAGCTAGTTTCACACTCTTAGCACCCTCTGAGTCAACAAGTTTCACGTTTGTATCCCTTGAACATTTCACCTTTCACCCTTTACTGATAACCTCTTGTTGTAGTTGCTCTTTATCTCAATACAAAATGCCTGCTTGCATTTATCCTATCTATACCCCATGTAATTATGTTAACTTCTCTCAAATCTCCCCTCAGTTTTCCATTTTCCAATGAATAACCTCCTAACCAGTTCATTCTTTTCTTATATCTTAGATCTTCTAGTCCCGGAAATATCCTTGTAATTTTTTTGTGTACTCTTACAAACTTATTTCCATCTGTCCTGTAGGTAGTTGAGCAGAACTGCACGTAATATCCAAACAAAGCCTTGCCAACATCTTATACAACATCATATCCCATCTACTGTACACAACATTTCCATTTATGAAGGTTAATGCGCTAAGAAACTTTCTTTCAGAACCCATCAACATTTTCCGCCACTTTCAATGACTTATGTACCTGTATTCCCAGATCACTTTGTTCTACTGGTCGCTGTGTAAGATCTACCCTGATTGGTCCCTCCAAAGAGCAACATGTTGCACCTGTCTGCATTAAATTGTATCGGCGCCTTTTCAGCCCATTCTCCAGTTGGTCTAGATCTCACTGCAAGCTCTTGTACTCTTCCTCTTTGTCCACTGCACCTTCCCAATGTTGGTGTCATCCGCAAATTTGCTGATGCTGTCAACCATAATTTCACCCAGATCATTGATATAGATGACAAACAACAACGGACAGCACCGATCCCCGTGACACTACACGAGTTACGGGCGCCCATCAGATATGCAACAGTCTATAGCCACACTCTGGATTCCTCCAAAAAGCCAGTGTCTAATCCAGTTTACTACCTCATCTCGAATGCTGAGCAACTGAAACTTCTCGACTGACCTGCTATGAGGGAACTTGTCAAATACCGTGCTGAAGTCCATGTAGACAATATCCACAACCTTGGCCTACAGCAAATTTCCAGGCAACTTCCCCAAAAATCTCTAAGATAGGTTAGGCGTGAAAGATCACGCACAAAGCTGATATCTCATGACCACAAAAGTCAATAGTTTGATCTAAAAGGGAAGAAGAAAGCACAAAACATAAAATAAATCTGTTGAATTGCTGATATCTCATGATCCCAAAAATCAACAGGTTGTCCTAAGAAGGAAGAAGATCAATAGGTTGTCCTGAAAGGGAAGGAACAAAACGAAAAAGAAATCTGATAACTTGTTGAATATCTAACTAATGAGAGACAGGGACACACCATTTCAGGTCACTCTCCTTCGAGCTCACAAACAGTGACTGACTTGTCCTAGATATGACTTATTCATCCATGAGTGGTATTAGAAAATCAAGTGTTTTACACCCGTGAGTGACGCTGTTCTCGATGGGATTCATTGACGCTGTACGTAATGAATCAGACAGGTATTATCCAAAGGCAAGACGGGAAAACTTGTTTTCAGGACCATGCTGCTACATGAAACAGTACGAAAAGTACACTGAACTACGTAACAAAGAACACAGAAAAAATATTACAGACCTACCCATGACCGCATAAAGTGCACAAAACGGTGCAGGCATTGCAACAAATAATAAACAGACAATAGGCACAGTAGAGGGCAGTAAGTTGGTGTCAGTCCAGGCTCTGGGTACTGAGGAGTCTGATAGCTTGGGGGAAGAAACAGTTACATAGTCTGGTCGTGACAGCCCGAATTCTTTGGTGCCTATTCCCAGATGGCAGGAGGGAGAGGAGTTTGTATGAGGGGTGCGTGGAGTCCTCCAGAATGTTGTTAGCTTTGTGGATGCTACGTGTGGTGTAATTGTCTGTAATGGCGGGACGAGAGACGCCGATGATCTTCTCAGCTGACCTCACTATCCGCTGCAGGGTCTCGCAATCTGAGATGGTGTAATTTACGAACCAGGCAGTGATACAGCTGCTCAGGATGCTCTGAATACAACCCCTGTAGAATGTGATGAGGATGGGGGCTGGGAGATGGACTTTCCTGAGCCTTCGCAGAAAGTAGAGTCGCTGCTCGGCTTTCTTTGCTATGGATCTGGTGTTCAGGGACCAGGTGAGTTTCTCCGCCAGCTGAACACCAAGAAATTTGGTGCTCTTAACGATCTCTACCGAGGAGACTTCGATGTTCAACGGGGAGTGGTCACTCCTTGCCCTCCTGAAGACAACAACCATCGCTTTTGTTTTGTTCACATTCAGAGACAGGTTGTTGGCTCTGCACCAGTCCCTTAGCCGCTGCACCTCCTCTCTGTAAGCTGAATCATCGATCTCTTAAATCTCTTGTTAAATCTTTTTCACAACTGTAACTCCTCAGACCTGGTAGCAGTGAAACTGAGGGATTATTTTACAGTGCAGTGGGCCATCAGGGAATTATGCTGATTTATTCCATAATTGTTGTCCATTATTGGTGTTATGGAAAGCCTTTCCAATTCCCTACTGGTAACTGTTCTAGGAGATCAATCATTCCAACCCGGGACATCATTCCTCTTGTTTCTCAGAGCAATGGCCTAAGACCATCCATGTTCCCTTGCATCCCCGATTACATTAGTTCCATCATAGGTGTATGTTCTGGTCAGGTCACTCATCTGAGTGCTACCGGTACCATGTAACCCAGTACTACCTGTCGCATGGTTTGATGGTCGGTGACTAAACCAGCTCCCCCACCAGGCTGGCCTGGTGAGGAGGGTGGCTGGACACGCTGCAGGACGAAAGATAAGACGGATAAGGCGGATGACCCTTCTCGTAGGGTCGAGAGGGTGGATCTGAACCGGTGCAATGACCTACGCACCTAAAATCCATTCACACACACGTTGCTCCTTTCTACCACCCAACTAATTGACTGAAAGGAACCATTATCATCCTATGAAATGGATAACGAGAGAGAGAGAGGGAGAGGGAGGGAGAGAAGGAGAGAGAGAGAGAGATGTTGCCTTTACACATCATAAGACAATAAGGCATCGAAGCACAAATAGGCCATTAGGCCCATGGATTCTGCTCCGCCATTACATCATAGGTAATTTACTATCCCTCTCAACTTCATTCTCCTGCCTTCTCCCAGTGAACTTTGTTGACCTGACTAGTCAGGAAGGTACAAACCTCTGTTTCAAATATACTCAATGACCTGGTCTCCGCAGCTGTCAGTGCCAATGAATTCTACAGATTCACTACTCCGCGGCTAAAGAATCTCCTCATCTCTGTTCTAAATGGACGTCCCTCAATTCTGAGGCTGTTCTGTCTGGTTCTAGACTCCCCCACTTTGAAACGTCATCTCCATATCCTCTCAATCCCTTTCGATATTCCACAATTAGATTTCCCCTCATCCTTCCACACTTCAGACAGTACAGGCACATCCAGGAACCATTCCCATCAAAATCAGGTTTAATATCACTGGTTCTGTTAGTTTTGGTTCCTCTCTGGACCTTTTGCAATGCCATCACATATTTTCTCTGATCAGAGGACTAAAACTGTTCACGTTATGCAAGTGTAGTCTAGCCAGTGCTTGTTCTTATATTCTAATCCTCTCGAAATGAACGCCAACATTTGTTTTTGCCTATCCTAACACCGACTCAACCTGCACGGAATCCAGCACTAGGTCTCCAGAGACTCTTTACAACTCCGATTTCTGAATTTTCTTCCAGATTCAAAAACAGTCATCGTCTTCATTATTTCTGCCAAAGTGTATGGCCATGTACCTCCCTATACTACATTTTAATTTCCACTGATTTGTCTATTTTTTCCATTGGTCCATGTCTTCCCGAGAAATCCCTGCTTCCGCAACACTTCCTGTCCTTTCCCATATCTTCATAACGTGCGCAATCTTGGCCAGAAAGCCTTCAAATCATTGACATAACGGAAAAAATAAAGTGTCCCAAAACCAACCATTGCAGAACACCTCTAGTCACAGACATCCAACAAGAAAAAGCCATATTTGTTCCCATTTTTGTGCTTCCTGACAGTCAGACAAAATCTGTCTGGAGATAATCATGGATCCTCCATCCATGCTAGTATCTCCCTTGTCCTACTGTCGGCTCTTGTCTTGTGAAACGGCGTCATGTGGGGCACCTGGTCAAAGGTCCTCGGAAAGTCCAAGTAAACAACTTTCACTGACTCTCCGTTGTCAACCCAGCATGCTATGTTCTCAAATACTTCCAACAGGTCTGTCAGAGGAGATTTCCTTCCATGGACTTTGGCCTTTTTATCATGTGCGTCCAAATACCACGAAACCTTATACTCAATTATCGACTGCTGACATCTTCCCAAACGATGATCAGACTAACTGGCCTATAATTTAAAATGGTCGGTCTCCCAGAACAATTCCAAATTCTAATTATTCTTGAGCGATAATTACTAATGTCTCCACAATCTCTTCAGCCGCCTCTTTCAGAACCAATCGGGTGCAGTTGATCTGGACTCTTCTGTCTTCAGAACTTCCAGCTTCCCGAGCGCCTTCTTCTTAATAATTGCAAATACACTCACTTCTGTCACCTGACATTGTCAAATATCTGGCAAGTTTTAGTGTTTTTACAGTGAGGACTGACGCAAAAATACTTACTAACACCTTCTGCCATTTGCTTGTCCAGTGACCGTACCTCTCCACTGTCATTTTCCAGTGCCCCAATATCCACTTTCCTCTCTTTCACTCTTCATATATCAGACGGACCTTTTCGTAAGCTATTGTACCTAATTAGCTAGCCTACCTTCATATTTCATATTTTCTCTATTTACGGCTTTTAATTGCCTTCTGTTGGTTTGTAGAAAGATCCCAGTCCTCCAGGTTTCTACTATATTTTGTAATACTCTATGCCCTCTCCTTTGCTTTTGTGCTGCTTTGACTACCTCGTCAGCCACGGTTGATCATCCTCCCTTCAGAATAATCTTGTATATTTGTGATCATTTGTACTGAGCCTTCTGAATTGGGCCGAGAAAAAGCAGCCATTCCTGCTCTGCCCTTGTCCCTGCTAGTGTTACTTTCGAATTTATATTTGCCCAGCAAGTCTCTCTTCCTTCTGTAATTCATTTATTCCATTGTAATGCGGATACATCAAACTTTGACTTCTCCCTCTCAAACTGCAGTGTGAGTTCTGTTATTTTATGATCACTGCCTCTTAATGGTTTATTTAGCTTAAGCTCCCTAATCAAATCGGGTGCAGTGGAGGATATTCTACTTGCATTTGGAAATTTTCCATGACTATTTTAACATTGACCTTTCTACATGCCTCTTCTCTCCCCCGTTGTAATTTGTAGCTCACATCCTGGTTACTGTTAACAGGCCAGTATATAATTTCCATCAGAGTCATTTTACCTATGCAGTTTCTTAACATCTCCATCGTCCAATCCGATATCACCTCTGTCTCAGGACTTTTCATTTTTAATGACAACAGAGCCAATCTAACACTTTCACCCACCTGCCTATCCTTTCGATTCAAAATTTTTCCTTGGATGTAAGCACCCAAATATGATCTTCTTTCAGCCACGGTTCAGTGATGCCACCCATCCATTTTTTGCTCTCTCGCTCTCTTCCACTCGTCACATTTTTCTGATATAATATTGCACATTGACGGAGAAGTAGATTAATCAAGTTGCATTTACCGCAGGGTGTCAGTGAATCCTTATTCTGACACACTATTGATTGAGAATTTCCTTCAGTTACTGTTTCTCTGTTAATGACTGAACCCAGGGAGGATGAGGCAGCAGCCCAGTGACTGCATCTGTTCTGAAGCTACCGGGGCCATGAACAGATATTTTCCTGCACATTCTCCATGTCTGTCTGTCTGCTCCACAATAAATTCATTTTTTCCTTTTATAGAAAGTCACTGAACTGACAGAGAAGGGAAACCGGACAGAGAGTTCCAGACTCTTCCTCAGTTTGGTGAATGGCAAAGGCTCCCAGGCCCGGAGGGTGATGTGGGAATCCTTTCTGACATGGAGGACTGAGTTACCGAAGTTGGACAGAATACTGAGGGAAATACAAGAGCTCGGTATGTTAAAACCACGCTCTGAACACAAAGGCACATTGAGATAAACATTTTAGTTATTTTAATTATTTTAGTTCTGTTTCCATGGATTTTTTTTTTGATTATAAAAAAGGTCCTGATCCACAAGAATACATGAACATTGCCCAAGGGTTATCTGAGTTACCGACTCAACTGATAGGTGAGTGATGAAATGCACAGTTCAAACCACATCTCAAATGTTAGTCTGTGACTTGGCAAAACCTGGGAATCAAACTTCGCCATTAGTCATTCGCTAATCTCTGTATTCAAGTAACAATTCAAAGAATCTCTCTTTGCTACCTGAATATTCTACAATGTGTTTTTCTGTTAATTCAGCTGTTGGTTCTGGTGAAACCTTCACTCCAGGTCCTCACGTTCTAGGAATCCCCACACACTTCAGACAGGCTCCTGATACACTGTATGACCCAGTCCAGGTGACGTTTCTATCTTCAGACCTTTCATCTTCCAGACCCCTTTTCCTTTGTAATAGTACTACACGCAATTCTGTTCACTGATGTTCTTTACATTTTGTAATTCCGCTAATGACTTTCACAGAGTGTGTCTGGCATTTCCTTTTCACCCATCACTGCATCATTTTTCAGCGGCCCGATATCGACGATTTCCCTTTTTTTACTCTTTATATATCTGGGAAATAAAAAAAAGAATACTTTGGTATCCTTTCTTATATTATTAACCATATCCTTGCATTTCCTGTACATTCATGTTTATCTAGGAGCATCTATAACAATGTTGCCTTGGACATGACCTACACAGTAAATTCCAGGCATCCCCACTCTGTGAAAAAAAACACAGAGTGTTTTCTCACCTTTCTCACCTTAAACAGACTCCAGTCTTATGTAAAAAAAAATAACGAACAAAATATAGGCTGTCGACCCAAACTCTTATCTCTCAAACATGTACACCACTGTCAGATCTCTTTTCGACGACCAGAGTAAACAAACCAAGTTTATCAAACCTCTACTTGTAGCACATGCCACCGAATCCAGGCAACCCCCTTATGAACCTGTTCTGCACCCTCTCCGATGCTTCCACGAGCAGGACAATCACAATACTCCAGATGCACCCTAAAACCATAAGACCTCGGAACAGAATTAAGCAAACCGGCTCGGTGAATTTGCTCCGCGTATCCACTTGACCCCATTACTCTTCCTTCTGTAAATGTAGACGCTCTTCCAAATTAGGAACATATCGACCTGCATTTTAAATATATCCAATGACGTGTCTTCTTCAGCCATCTCTGACAATAATTTCACAGATTCACCACCCGCCAGTGAAAGAAATTTCTCCCAGTGTGGGTTCCCGGCAGCCAGGACAATTCACACAGTTCCCAAGCATGTTAATTTTCTGTATGAGCCTCCCATGTGGGGTCTTGTCAAACACCCTACTAATATCCAAGCGGACAATTTCTGTGTGTAACTTTACCCTTTGTCACCTCCTGAAAGAACACAATCAAGTTAGCAAGACGCTAACCCCGCCCCAAATCTTGGTGTTGAACCCTAACCCACTCTGTCATACTCCCATGGGGCAGAAGATATAAAAGGCTGAAGGTATGTACCATCAGCCTCAAGGACAACTTTAATTCTGCACTTATAAGACAACCGAATGGTCACCTACTATGTTGTTATTGGCTCTTAATAATAATAAGACAATTTTATATATAAAATTGTAGCATCGTGCATCTCGTAACCAGTAACAACTCACTTAGATAACCACAATATACTCACAGGAGAGCAGAAAGAATTCCGTTCGGGTATGAACAACAGAAAACAGATTATGTAATTCTATTTCAAACCCTGTGGAAAGCAGAAATCTTTCAGTGTTATATTGTCTATCAAAAAAAAAATATTGGAATCTGTCCCTCACGTGTTTAAGAGAAATTCCGAATATATATAAAATTCATCCAATACTTGTGAAATGTCTACAATAACTGATGAACCATTGGTATAAAATAATCGGCCTATTAGCAACCACAAAAGAACAACCACCATTATCAGAATAAATTGAGGGAGTTTCCAGAGCGACTCACTAACCCCATCATGGTTTTGTTTGACTTTAAACACGCTCATAATTTACTGAAAAGGACAAAAATCAGGTATCTAATCAGAAATAAATATGAATTATACCTTGACACAGCTATACATTGATTTGAAATTATTTGCTCTTGTATGAGTAAAGCTGAAACAAACAATTCAAATAATAGGACTAATTTCCAAAGATATTAGCATGGTTTAGACTAGAAAATTACAGAACATGAAACATAATGATAGGTGCAATAGAGCCAGTGGAATATCAAACAGAGCATCAGCATACAATGCAACAGAATATGAAACATATAATGAGGATATCAATGAGCAAAGAAAATAGATCATCGTGTGATAAAGGAAAACCTTCCAACAAAATTTACTGCAAGCCTGAAGAAAATCAGAATTTACACCGAGGATCCAGGAAGTCTGCCAAACAGAGCTGAACAGTAAAAATAGAACAAAGGTAGTAAACACTCACTATCCCATATTGACGTATAATTTTGGTAAAATATCCTGGTCTGAAACAGATCTAGAAAATATGCAAAGAAAAGTAAGAGCTTAAACAGCAATTTCTAGAAAACACCATGTACACTGGGACGCACTTAGATCGATATGAACGAGGAGAGTATGAGGATGATCTAAAAAAAAGAGACAACAGCCAGATAAAAATTCTCAGAATCAGGGTTAATATCATGGACACATGTCGTGAAAATTGTTTTTCTGCGCCAGCAGCACAATTATGGTAAAGCGAGTGCGGTGAGTGTGTGTTTATGTATACAATTGTAGAAATTGAATCGTATCAGCGTGAATTAATCAGTCTGATGGCCTGGTAGAAGAAGCTGTCGTGGAGCCTGTTGGTCCTGGCTTTTCAGCTGCGGTACCGTTTCCCGGATGGTAGCAGCTGGAACAGTTTTTACTTGGTAAGACTTGGGCCCAGAATGATCCCTCGGGCCCTTTTTACCCCTTGTCTCTGAAATGCATGGATTTTACCTAGAAGTTTACATCTACAGATGCACTGGGCTGTCCGCACCACTCTCTGCAGAGCCCTGCGATTGAGAGAAGTACAGTTCACATAACAGGCAGTGATGCAGCCAGTCAGGATGCTCTCAGTTGTGCCCCTGCAGAAAATCATTAGCATTTGGGGGCCCGTACCAAACTTTCTCACCCATCTGAGGTGAAAGAGGCGCTGTTGTGCCTTTTCTCACTCTACAACTCGTGTGCGCAGACCACGTGAGGACCTCAGTGATGTGAATGCCGAGGAACTTAAAGCTGTTCACTCTCACAACCCCAGATCCATTGATGTCAATAGGGGTTATCCTGTCTCCATTCAGATTGTTTTTGCAACATTACAACCAGCTACTTTGTTTTTGCGACATTGAGGGAGAAGTTGTTTTCTTGACACCACTGTGTCATGGTGATGACTTCTTCTCTGTAGGCTGCCTCGTTATTGTTTGAGATTTGGCCAATCAATGTAGTATCATTAGATAATTTAATTAGCAGATTGGAGCTGTGGCTGGCGACACTGTCATGTGTCTACAGAGAGTAAAGGAGAGAGCTTAGGACACAGCCCGGAGGGGCATCTATGTTGAAGGTCAGAGGGGCAGAGGTGAGGGAACCCACTCTTACCACTTGCAGGCGATCTGACAGGAACTCCACGATCCAGCTGCACAAGGCAGGGTCAAGGCCGAGGTCTCTCAGCTTCTTCTCGAGCCTGGAGGTAATTATGGTGTTGCATGCTGAACTGCAGTACAAGAACAGCATTCTCACATAAGCATCCTTCTCCAGATGTTTAAAGACGGTGTGCAGAGTAGTGGCCACTGTGTCATCTGTCGATCGGTTGTGTCGGTAGGTGAATTATAGGGGGTTCAGTGTGGGTGGTAGCCTGCTGCAGATGTAGTCCATGAACAGCCTCTCAAAGCATTTGCTTATTATTGAGGTGAGTGAGACAGAACACCAGACGTTCAGACATGTTGCCTTAGTCGTTTTAGGTACAGGGACAATGGTGCATGTTTGGAGCAGGAGGGAACTCTACACTGGGAGAGGGTGAGATTAAAAATATCCGTAAACACACCTGCCAGTTATGCCTTGCACATCCTGTGTACCCGCCCTGGGATGCCGTTCGGTCCCGCAACCTTGCAACTGTCCACTCCTTAGAAACACCTGCGAAATTCAGCCTCAGAGATGACCAAGGTGCAGGTCACTTTGGCAGCTATCCTCGGGGGCTCAGTGTTGGCGATATCGAACAGAGCGTAAAAAAAGATTTGGCTCATCTGGGAGAGAGGCAGCACCACTGTGCTTAGCTTTGAAGTCTGCGATGGTGTGCAGACCTTGCCATAAGCTGTGTGTGTTCTTTGTGGAGAGTGGAGCCTGAATCCTGTCTCTGTATTGTCGTTTCGCTCTCTGGATGACATTGCACAGATTTGAGCTGAATTTCTTGAGCTCCTGCTGATCACCGGCAATGTAAGCAGTCGGTCACGCGGCAAGTGCTATTCACACGGAACTGTTGATCCAAACTTTCTGGTTTGGGCAGTCCTGACCGGCTTCTGGTGGAAAACATCCCCCCTCTATGATAATAACACACAGCTGGGGGACGTTGTTATCAGACAGTTGTGATAATAACAGCCGTGTACTCCCTCGGCAGGCAGAAAGGTTTACACAGCAGCACCAGATACACCAGGTCCGGGGAACAAAAGGATTTGAGGGCATGGACATTCCGGGGTTCCACCAAACATTAATGACCAGGAAGCATACTCTAAATCCTTTTCTCTTCACGTGTGTGTGTGTGTGTGTGTGTGTGTGTGTGTGTGTGTGTGTGTGTGTGTGTGTGTGTGTGTGTGTGTGTGTGTGTGTGTGTGTGTGTGTGTGTGTGTGTGTGTGTGGTGTGTGTGTGTGTGTGTGTGTGTGTGTGTGTGTGTGTGTGTGTGTGTGTGTGCGCGCGCGCGCGCGCGCGCTATGTATAAATGGTTCCTTGCTTGCGAAGATCAGGAGGGAAGAATTACTTTGGAGCGAGGGCAGGATCATTGGTGACTGTAGGGGCCAATTCTGGATCTGCGGACTGGGGAGCAGTTGAGACCCGGGGACAGCGCGGATAGGTGCGTATGGGTAGTTGAATCCTTCTTGCATCTCCTTTTCTCTTCAGCAGTCGCTCTTCTGGGTTCCTCAAAATTCTTGTCTTTGTCGTGGATCAGCGGCTGCCACTCGTTGACCTCCATATTTGCCTGAGAGAGCTGCTGCTTAATTTGGTCCTTGTACCTCTTGCGCGGGGCACCACGATCTCTCTTGCCCTGACAGAGTTCTCCATAGAGTACTGCTTTCGGTAACCTGGAGTTCTCCGTGTGAGGCACGTGGCCTGTCCAATGGAGCTGGCTGAACAGTAGAATGGTTTCAGGCCCTGGAAGTTGAGTATGTAGAGCTATGCATGTCTGTGTGATTATATGAAATATTAAATGAAATAAGTTGTGCAAAAATAGAAGTAAAATAAAGAGATTAGTGAGGAACTATCGATGGGTTCAATGTCCACTCAGAAACTGGATGGCAGAGAGGTTGTTCCTGAATCGTTGAGTGTGCGCCTTACTCCGATCCTGTACAGTAGTCCCCATGAACCAGACCGTGATGCAGCCAGTTACAATGCTCTGCAAGTTACACCTGTAGAAATATTCGAGTGATGTTGGAAACTCCTGATGAAATGGTTATATGATTATATGATTCTGATTATATAACTCCTGATTATATGGTTATATGGTTAATATAGCCACTGTTGTGCCTTATCTGTAGCGGCATCGATATATTGGTTCCAGGTTAGATACTCGGAGATATTGACAGCCAGGAATTTGAAATTGCTCACTCTTTCCACATCAGATCCCTCTATGAGGATTGGTGTGTTGTGTTCCGTCATCTTGCCTTCTCTGAAATCCACAATTAGTTCTAAGGATATACTTTAATCAACGCAAGGAGGATTCAGCACTCCGTACAAGCATATGTAATTCTGATAAGGGGTACACATCACTGAACAGAAATGAAAGCATAACCCATAAAAGTGAAGAAACTATCATAATAGTAGAAAATGTTAAGCAATGGAAGAGTCGTACTCCCCATGGTAGACATCCACACTATCTGAGCCAACTAGATGTTGACAAGGAAGTGTCGAGCCCCTGGCTCAGAGTTGGAGACCCCTTTCCAGAAACAGAAGGGATCATTGTAGCAATACAGGACACATATATTTATCAATAATACAGAATAAAAGACCAATAGGTTCAAGACGATAAATGCTGAAAATTACAAGGGAAACCTGAAACAATCCAACACTTTACAGGATCCTGCAGTAGTTTAACTGAATCTCATTACTTGCACAAGCACTATCAAGTGGTGGACAACATTCCCAAAAATTGTGCTTAAACTACAACTGATGAAAAACACCATAACTTACTGTAAGTACAAGCCTGCTCCACCTTTAGAGTTAGAGTCCTTCATATCATACTGTGACCGATCATTATTTCAGATAGAATAATCCACGATAAACGCTCGGATATAATTTTACAGGATAAACAAGCAAAATCAACTTTTTAAATAGATGTAGCCATTCCAAACACACAGAACTTACAGAAATGAATTAGTAAAAAAACACCAGAAATATGCTGAATTGAAAGGGGAAAATGAAAGACCATGGAGCACGAACAGGGTATTCATTATCCCAATCGTAATATCGATAACTAGTATCATCCCAAAGGCTTTACACAATAAACAACAAGAACAACAACTTACTTATAGAACACCTTTCATCCAAACGATGCCGTTCAAACCGCATCACAACGGGATAAAGTGCAAACTAGAAAATTAAAGACAAAATGTTGTCAGTTGTAATAAATACATCAGACTTCTGCACAGTACTGCAGTTTCAGGTGTTCTATTCTACAGTTTAGGAGCACAGATCCCCCCAAAAAAAACCTGACCTCCCTGGAGCGTGGGAGAATGAGGGGTGATTTAATAGAGGTGAATAAAATTATGATGGGTGTAGTTAGAGTGAATGCAAGCAGGCTTTTTCCACTGAGGCCAGGGGAGAAAAAAACAGAGGTCATGGGTTAAGGGTGAAGGAGGAAAAGTTTGAAGCGAACATTGGGGGGGGGGGTCTTCTACACGCAGATAGTGGTTGGAGTGTGGAATGAGCTGCCAGATGAAAGGGTGAATGCGGGCTCACTTTTGACATTTAAGAAAAACTTGGACAGGGATATGAATGAGAGGGGTTTGGAGGGATATGGCCCAGATGCAGGTCAGTGGGACTAGGCAGAAAAATGGTTCGGCACAGCCAAGAAGGGCCAAACCTCCACTCAATCACTGCGATTGCAAACTACACATTTTCTTTCTTGTCATTCCGATGAGTTATAAATCAGCAACTTCAATGTGATTCTCTCCACAAATGCTGCCCGACGAGTATTTCCCGCACATTCTGCTCCTGTTTTGATGCAAGAGCAGTGGACACCTGTGAATCCCCAGTGTGCAGCTTTGCCAAAATGCACAGTGTCCTGTTCTCCATAGTTCCACACCAGATCAACATTAACATCGTCTGCAAGTGATGCAAACAATGCCTTAAATGCAGTGAAATGTTGTTTTAACGGGAGTGTGGTCAGGATTGCAATAGGATATCAGGGGAATGTTCGCCTTCACAAGTAATTACTGTCAGAATATGAGGGTTGGATATTTCCTGGGAATGCCGTTAATTTCCTGGGAATCGCTGTTAGTTCCGGTGTCTGTGAACAGAATTTTAGTTTGTCCTAATATCCACGGAACTATGAAATTAATTCATGCAATCTCAAACACTGAATGTTGAAATGCAATTATAAAGTTCTTTGTCAGTTGAGCTATTTAACATTTTGACCATGTTCTCTGTTCCCATGGAAGATGTTCAACAGAAACACAAGGAGACCCTGCGGGCACAAACTGAAACACTGAGAGTGAACACGATCCTGATGAGGGAGAAGGTGAAGGATTTCCAGCTCGTTGATCGATACGCCGAGCTCACGGTCATTTCTACTGTTCGAGATCGGAGACTGGTGGAACATGAGCTGCTGGCAAGAGGCAGAGACCACGAGGAGTGGAGAGAAACACATCTCCGTGGAGAGCTGGAAATAATCCGGACTGATCAGTTATTCCAGAGCAGCTTTTCCCGGAGTAAATCCAAGTCTGTAAGTTCGGCAGCAGTCGCCGGAGTGCCGGGAATGGGGAAAACTATAATGGTTCAAAAGATCGTTTATGACTGGGCCTCGGGGAAAATATACCAACAATTCCAGTTTGTCTTCAGTTTCAAATTCCGGGATTTAAACTCCATTAACTGCAGAATAAACCTAAGGGAACTGATTCTGGATCAATATCCTTACTTTGGGAATTTACTGAGAGAGGTCTGGAAGAACCCAGAAGGATTGCTGTTTATATTCGATGGTTTGGATGAATTCAAACACAAAATCGATTTTGCTGACAGTCGGAGAGACACAGAACCCAGGCACCAGTGCCCAGATCCCGAGTGGTGGTGTGAAGTGTCAGACATTGTGTACAGTTTAATCCAGGGCAAGCTGCTCCCAGGGTGTTCAGTGCTGGTAACCACCCGCCCCACTGTGTTACATTTATTGAAAAAGGCGAAGATTGGTGTCCAGGCCGAAATCCTGGGATTTGTTGGTAAGGAACGGAAGGAATATTTCATCAGGCATTTTGAAGATCAGACGGTGGCAGCAGCTGTTTTCAAACACGTGCAGGAGAACGAGATCCTTTACACCATGAGTTACAACCCCTCCTACTGCTGTATCCTCGCTCTGGCACTGGGCCCCTTCTTCACACAAAGAGTCAGGGACCCACACCGAATTCCCAAGACCATCACCCAACTGTACTCCTACTATATTTACAGCATCCTGAAAAACCACGGTCGTGAGATTGAGAACCCCCGTGATGTGTTACTCAGGGTTGGTCAGATGGCCTTCAGAGGAGTGTCCAGGAAGAAGATTGTGTTTACAGATGGAGATTTGATCAACTACAGTCTGCAACCTTCCCAGTTCCTGTCCGGGTTCCTGATGGAGCTTTTGGAGAGAGAGGATTGCACCCGGAGCGTGCTGTACACATTCCCACACCTCACCATCCAAGAGTTTGTAGCTGCACTCGCACAATTCCTGAATCCACACCCCGGGGATATCCTGAAATTCCTCACTGAAGCCCACAACACGTCCGATGGGCGATTTGAGGTATTTCTTCGTTTTGTTGCTGGTCTCTCTTCCCCAATGACAGCTCGAGGACTGGAGGAGTTTCTGGGTCCATTTCGTCATGAAACAACCTGCCGGGTGATTGACTGGGTGAGGGAGGAGGGTAAACGCCAGAGTGAAAACACTGGGAGTGAAGCTGGTAAAAGGAGCCTCCTGAACACTTTGCACGACCTGTTTGAGTCTCAGAATCGTGGACTAGCTCAGGAAACACTGGGATCTGTGGAAAGTCTTTCATTCTATGGAATGACACTGACCCCGATTGACTGCGCAGTCCTGTCTCATGTCATCGGATTCTGTGATACAATAAAACACCTCGACCTATGGAACTGCCACATTCAGTGTGAAGGAATCCAGCGGCTGGGACCCGTCTTGCACAAGTGCCAGGAGTTGAGGTAACTTGATTTATCTCTCACTCTGAACTGTGAGACTGTTCCATTGCGTTGTCTCAATGTAAAGGGATTTGGGTAGAATTGTAGTAAATCAGATTGTGAAGAATTGTGACAAATGCCACCCCCCATCATCATGTGCGGTCACTGTTCCCCATCCTGTCTTACCCATTACCCTTCTGCTGTCAGATCTCAGATCACAACCCCCCTTCCTGCTGTGGGATCTCTCTTCCTCATCGCCCTTCCTCCTTCAGGTTCTGTCTTCCCTTCCTTTTCCTCAGGTGGTGTCATTTCCCACCGACATTTCCCCATTCACAAATCTTCATCACTGTGGGACTTTCTCTTAGCCTTCATCCCTGCCCCTCATATCTCTCATATCAGGAACACTTTATTAACCATCGGGGAATGAGACAGAATATGTGGAGTTTACAGGGTGGAGTTTGGAAGGACAGTCTAAATTACTGACATTCGGTGAATCCCCTGGAGCTGGGCAGTGAGGGACATTGATAGTGATGGGAACTCCGATCCGTGATTTACTGAAGGGTTTAATGTTTCCTGAAATATCCGAGTGAGAGAAATTCCCTCAGACCCATGGTTTGAATCACTTTGTTCATCAATCTGTCTGTTTGTGTTTAGACTTGGGAATAATACACTGAGAGATTCAGGAGTGAAACTATTGTCTGCGGCTCTGAGGAACCCGGAGTGTAAAATACAGAAACTGTGGTAAGTACCAGACTGTGGGAGATTGTGTTTAAAGTTACTGGGTGTCTGTGAGTGAACATTAATGTGATCAGTAATTGTGTTACTGTTAAACACTGGAATTTGTACCATCTCCTGTCTCTCTGTGTCTTTCACCGTCCCTCTCCCTCAACTCCAGGCTGATGGATGTTGATCTCACAGATTCTGATGCCGAGGATCTCACCTCCGCTCTCAGTACAAACCCATCACTGATGGAGCTGGACCTAAGTGGTAATAAAATGGGAGATTCCGGAGTGAAACTGGTGACTGCGGCTCTGAGGAACCAAGAGTGTAAAATACAGAAACTGGGGTAAGTACCAGACTGTGGGAGATTGTCTTTACAGTCACTGGGTGTCTGACACTGAACATTAATATTATCAGAAGATACATAGAAACATAGAAAACATACAGCACAATTCAATCCCTTCTGCCCACAATGCTGTACCTAACATGTCCCTATCTTAGAACTACCTAAGCTTTACCCTTAGCCCTCCATTTTTCTGAGGTCAACGTAGCCATCCAGGAGTCTCTTAAAGACCCTATCGTTTCCGCCTCCAGCACCGCCGCCGGCAGCCCAATCCACGCACTCGCCACTTTGTGTAAAAAAAAACATACCAATGTCATCTCCTCTGTACCTACTTCCAAGCACCTTGAAAATATGTCCTCTCGTGCTACCCATTTCAGCCCTGGGAAAAAGACTCTGACTATCCACATGATCAATGCCTCTCATGCTCTTGTACATTTAACTCAGGTCAGCTCTCATCCTCTGACACTCCAAGAGAAAAGGCCGAGTTCACTCAACCTATTCTCATAAGGCATGCTCCCCAATCCAGGCAACATCCTCGTAAATCTCCTCTGCACCCTTACTATGGTTTTCACATCCTTCCTGTAGTGAGGCGACCAGAACTGAGCACAGTGGGGTCTGACCAGGGTCCTATATATATTACCTCTCGGCTCTTAAACTCAATCCCACGGTTGATGAAGGCAAATGCACCGTATGCCTTCTTAACCACAGAGTCAACCTGCGTAGCGGCTTTGAGTGTCCTATGGACTCGGACCCCAAGAACCCTCTGATCGTCCACACTGTTAAGAGTCTTACCATTAATACTATATTCTGCCATCATATTTGACCTACCAAAATGAACCACGTCACACTTATCTGGGTTGAATTCCATCTGCCACTTTTCAGAACAGTTTTGCATCCTATCAATGTCCTACTGTAACCTCTGACAGCCCTCCACACTATCGACTCCTCCAACCTTTGTGTCATCAGCAAACTTAATAACCAATCACTCCACCTCCACATTCAGGTCATTTACAAAAATCACAAAGAGTAGGTGTCTCAGAACAGTTACCCGAGGCACACCAATGCATAACGGTCTCCATGCAGAATATGACCCATCTACAACCACTCTTTGCCTTCTGAGGGCAAGCCAGTTCTGGATCCACAAAGCAACGTGCCCTTGGAACCCATGACTCCTTCCTTTCTCAATAAGCCTTGCATGGGGTAGCTTATACCTTACAGCTCTACTTTCATCAATGTGTTTAGTCACA
This sequence comes from Hemitrygon akajei, assembly GCF_048418815.1. Taxonomy (NCBI): domain Eukaryota; kingdom Metazoa; phylum Chordata; class Chondrichthyes; order Myliobatiformes; family Dasyatidae; genus Hemitrygon; species Hemitrygon akajei. The sequence goes on from NW_027332001.1 coordinate 790,053, forward strand.
TCCTCAGAAAATTCAATCAGACTCGTAACGCACGACCTGCCTTTGACACAGCCATGCTGACTATTCTTAATGATATTTTGCCTCTCCAAATGTCCATAAATCCTCTCTCTCAGGATCTTCTCCATCAACCTACCAACCACTGAGGTAAGACTCTCTGGTCTATAATATTGTGGGCTATATCTACTCCCTTTCTTGAATAATGGAACAACATCCTCAACCCTCCAATCCTCCGCAACCTCTCCCGTCCTCATTGATGATGCATTCCCGGAGGCTCAGCAATGTCATCCCTCGCTTCCTACTGTAGTCTGGGATACTTCCCGTCATATCCTGGTGATTTATCCAACTTGATGCTTTCCAAAAGCTCCAGCACATCCACTTTCTTAACATCTACATTCTCAAGCATTTCATACGCTGCAAGTCAAGATCCTTTTCCGTCGTAAATATTGAAGCAAATAATTCATTAAGTACCTCTACTATTTCCTCCGGTTCCATACGCACTTTTCCATTGTCAGAATTGATTGGTCCTATTTTCTCGTGTCTTATCCTCTTGCTCTTCACATACTTGTAGAATGCCTTAGGGTTTTAGAACCATAGAACCATAGAACATTACAGCACAGAAACAGGCCTTTTGGCCCTTCTTGGCTGTACCGAACCATTTTTCTGCCTAGCCCCACTGACATGCACGTGGCCATATCCCTCCAACCCCTTTCATCCATATACCTGTCCAAGTTTTTATTAAATGTCAAAAGTGAGCCCGCATTCACCACTTCATCTGGCCGCTCATTCCACACTCCCACCACTCACTACGTGACGAAGCCCCCCACAATGTTCCCTTTAAACTTTTCCCCCTTCACCCTTAACCCATGACATCTGTTTTTTTCTCCCCTGGCCTCAGTGGAAAAAGCCTGCTTGCATTCACTCTAACTACACCCATCATAATTTTATACACCTCTATCAAATCACCCCTCATTCTCCTACGCTCCAGGGAATAAATTTCTAAACTATTCAACCTTTCTCTGTAACTCAGTTTCTCAAGTCCTGGCAACATCCTTGTAAACCTTCTCTGCACTCTTTCAATCTTATTAATACCCTTCCTGTAATTAGGTGACCAAAACTGCGCACAATACTGCAAATTTGGTCTCATCAATGTCTTATAGAACCTTACCATTACATTCCAATTCTTGTACTCAATATTCTGATTTATAAGGGGCAATGACCCAAAAGCTCTTTTTACAACCTTATCTACTTGTGACGCCACTTTTAGGGAATTATGTATCTGTACTCCCAGATCCCTCTGTTCTACTGCATTCCTCAGTGTCCTACCATTTACCTTGTATGTTCTACCTTGGTTTAACCTTCCGAAGTGCAATACCTCAAACCTGTCCACATTAAACTCCATCTGCTATTTTTCAGCCCATTCCTCCAACTGGTCCAAATCGCTCTGCAAGCTTTGAAAACCTTCCTCACTGTCCACTACACCTCCAATCTTTGTATCATCAGCAAATCTGCTGGTCTAATTTGCCATATTATCGTCCAGATCATTGTTATAGATGACAAATCACAATGGACCCAGCACTGATCCCTGTGGCACACCACTAGTCACAGACCTCGACTCAGAATAGCAATCCACCACTTGTCATGGTCCTGGATGGCATTTCTCACGTTTTCCCTACGCATCCACCCTACCTTCCACGTCTCCCAAGTTAAACCAGTCTCGGTCAGCCCCCTGGGTCCACCGCCCGATACTCCCCCACCAGCCCGAATCATTGACAACCATCCGGCTTACACAGACCGACGACTATTGGATGTACGCCGAAGGGGCAAAGGATTCCAGTACGGTGGATTGGGAAGGGTATGGTCCAGGGGAGCCTTCCTGGGTTCCCCGCTCATTTATCCTGGACCCTTCCCTCATCCAAGACTTTTATCGGGACCATCCCGCCAAGGCGGGAAAGCCTCTGGGAGGCTCCCTTTGAGCAGGCGGTAATGTCATGGTCCTGGCTGGCATTTCCCACATTTCCCCTTTTCTCCCTAATTGGTCCTTAATCCCCACGCTTGATTCCCAATCCTTCCCAATTCCCTCAATCACCAGCACCTGGTTTCCATTAGCCACCAAAGGATAAGACTCCGACAGCTCGGTCAGCCCTTGTCAGATTGTTGGTCGACTCTCAGAGTGAGAGGAACCTTGCTTCAAGTCTTCAACCCTGTATCTCTCCGTAAACCAAGTCCTGACTCAGCCTGGTCCCGATTCTGCACTCGCTGCGGAGATTCTGCCTCCTGATCCTTCCTCCGCGTCGGAGTCCTGCACTTGGGTCCGTTTTCCTGCCACATCCTTGTCACAGAACAATCTGGACAGCCATGAACCCACTGGACTCGGATCCCATGCAACAGGCCCTCGCCAGCCAGGGCCAGTTACTGTGCACCCACGACCAATTGCTCCGGGAAGTTACGGAACACCTCCATACGCTGGCCACAAGTGTGGGGAAGGTCAGTGAACAGGTGGACCAAATGTCCGTGTTCCTTAGTCCGCCACACCGCCGCCCCCCGAAAACTCCGGCCGACCCATCCGGGCATCCTGGGCCGTCTGTGCCCCTGGAACCGGCAACAAGATCCTCTCGAGAGCCGTATGTTCCGGAGCCAGAACCCCACGCGGGAGACCTAGGGAGGTGTAGGGCATTCCGACTGCAATGCTCCCTGGTTTTCGTGCAACAGCCACGAACATACGAAGCAGACACGTCGAAGATCGCGTACGTCATAGATAGATAGATAGATACTTTATTCATCCCCATGGGGAAATTCAACCTTTTTTCCAATGTCCCATACACTTGTTTTTATCAAAAACTAATTACATACAATACTTAACTCAGTAAAAATATGATATGCATCTAAATCACTAACTCAAAAAGCATTAATAATAGCTTTAAAAAAAAAGTTCTTAAGTCCTGGCGGTTGAATTGTAAAGCCTAATGGCATTGGGGAGTATTGACCTCTTCATCCTGTCTGAGGAGCATTGCATCGATAGTAACCTGTCGCTGAAACTGCTTCTCTGTCTCTGGATGGTGCTATGTAGAGGATGATCAGGGTTTTCCATAATTGACCGTAGCCTACTCAGCGCCCTTCGCTCAGCTACCGATGTTAAACTCTCCAGTACTTTGCCCACGACAGAGCCCGCCTTCCTTACCAGCTTATTAAGACGTGAGGCGTCCCTCTTCTTAATGCTTCCTCCCCAACACGCCACCACAAAGAAGAGGGCGCTCTCCACAACTGACCTATAGAACATCTTCAGCATCTCACTACAGACATTGAATGACGCCAACCTTCTAAGGAAGTACAGTCGACTCTGTGCCTTCCTGCACAAGGCATCTGTGTTGGCAGTCCAGTCTAGCTTCTCATCTAACTGTACTCCCAGATACTTGTAGGTCTTAACCTGCTCCACACATTCTCCATTAATGATCACTGGCTCCATATGAGGCCTAGGTCTCCTAAAGTCCACCACCATCTCCTTGGTCTTGGTGATATTGAGACGCAGGTAGTTTGAGTTGCACCATATCACAAAGTCCTGTATCAGTTTCCTATACTCCTCCTCCTGTCCATTCCTGACACACCCCACTATGGCCGTGTCATCAGCGAACTTCTGCACATGGCAGGACTCCGAGTTATATTGGAAGTCTGATGTGTACAGGGTGAACAGGACCGGAGAGAGTCCGGTTCCCTGCGGCGCTCCTGTGCTGCTGACCACCGTGTCAGACCTACAGTCTCCCAACCGCACATACTGAGGTCTATCTGTCAAGTAGTCCACTATCCAATCCAGTCATGGGGCTGCTGCGAGGGGATGCCCTGGCAAGGGCTACGGCTATTTGGAACAACCAACCCGAGTTCTGCGCCTCCTTCCCAACCTTCGTCTCGGAGATGCGGAAGGTTTTCAAACAGCCCCTTCACGGAAAGGACGCCGCCAGACACCTGCTGACCCTGTGTCAGGGTCCACGGAGTGCGGCTAAATATGCCATCGAATTCCGCACCCTACCAGCCGGCTCAGGATGGAACGACGAGGCCCTACGGGAGGTGTTCTGTCAGGGTCTCACAGAAAGGATTCAGGACGAACTGGCAGCGAAAGATGACACGGACAGCCTGGACGCGTTAATCTCTTTAGCGACCAGGCTGGACAACCGATTGCGGAAGCGTCGGGGGGAAAGTACTAGTCACCCAACTCCTCGGGTAAATCCACGGCCCGTTCCCTACCTTCCACCAATTCGCGTTCCTCGGCTCCCCCAAGTTTCCTTCCTGCTCCATCTGTCCACACCGTCCTGGAAGTAGAACCAATGCAGCTGGGGTGGACAATACTCCCTTCACCCCCCCGCCCCAAACCCGGATGCAGATCCCAGCCACTGTGATCTTCCAGCAACAGTCCTTGCCGCCTATCGGCCCTAGCTGATTCCGGCGCTGAGGGCAATCTGTTGGATAACGTAGCCGCCGGGGCCGGAATCCCTCGGGAACCACTCACCACCCCCTTGGAAGCCCGGGGCCTGGACGGTAGGCTGCTGACTCAGGTATCCCAGCGCACTCCGTCCTTAACACTAGTCCTGTCCGGTAACCACCACGAGAAGGTTAGATTCGATCTAATCCACTCGCCTCAAGCCCCGGTAGTACCAGGATACCCATAGCTGGACCACCACAATCCCCAGATCGACTGGACCGCCGGGAGGATAGTCAGATGGAGTCCGGCATGTCACGCCCACTGACTACAGTTGGCCCCCACCTCCAGGGAGGCTCTGGCGACCCCGCCGGTCTCCGAAGACCTTGACCTCTCCAGTGAACCTGCTGAATACCACGACCTGAGACAGGTGTTCAGCAAACAACGAGCAGTTGCCCTGCCTCCGCACCGCCCTAAGACTGTGCCATCGACCTTCTCCCTGGGGCCCCGCTGCCCACCAGTCGCCTCTATAATTTATCGCGACCAGAGAGGGAGGCCATGGAGAAATACCTGGGCGAGACCCTCGCAGCGGGCCTCATCAGGCCCTCTTCCTCGCCTGTGGCCGCCGGGTTCTTCTTTGTGGAAAAGAAAGATGGATCGCTTCATCCCTGCGTCGATTATCGAGGCTTGAACAATATAACCATTAAGAACAAATACCCACTACCTCTCATGAGTTCAGCCTTCGACCCGCTACACGGAATGACCATCTTTTCCAAGCTGGACCTACCGAATGCCTACCACCTCGTTAGGATACGGGAAGGGGATGAGTGGAAGACAGCATTTAACACCCCTCTGGGCCATTTCGAATATCTGGTAATGCCGTTTGGCCTTACTAATTCTCCCGCCATTTTCCAGGCTTTCATCAACGATGTGTTAAGGGACTTCATTAACCGTTTCGTGTTCGTCTATCGAGACGACATTCTGATCTTTTCCCGCAGCCTGCAAGAACATGTTCGTCATGTCCGTAGAGTCCTTCAGAGGCTGTGGGAAAACCAACTGTTTGTGAAGGCAGAGAAATGTGAGTTTCTTTTCCCTTCGGTCAGCTTCATAGGATACATCATCGAAGGCGGGCAGGTGAGAGCGGACCCCGAGAAGATCCGTGCAGTGGAGGAATGGCCTAGGCCCACGACCCGCAAACAGCTCCAGCGGTTCCTGGGGTTCGCGAACTTCTACCGCCGTTTTATCAGGGACTACAGTCGGGTGGCCGCCCCCCTCACCCGGCTTACCTCGCCCTCAACATCCTTTTCCTGGGACACCGAACCGGAAGCAGCATTCAGTAACTTAAAGAGACGCTTTACTACCGCCCCCATCCTGATCCATTCGGACCCGTCCCGACAAATCATCGTGCAGGTGGACGCTTCAGATTCCGGGGTAGGAGCAGCCCTGTCCCAACGGTCGGGTACGGACGAAAAGGTTCACCCGGGTGCCTTCTTTTCCCGCCGGTTGTCCCCCGCGGAACGGAATTATGATGTGGGAAATCGAGAGTTATTGGCTGTCAAACTGGCGTTGGAAGAGTGGAGGCATTGGCTAGAGGGGGCAGAGCATCCATTCGTCATCTGGACAGATTACAAAAACCTGGGGTACATTCAGACCGCCAAGCGCCTGAACTCCCGCCAGGCCCGTTGGGGATTATTCTTTGGGCGATTCAAGTTTACCATCACTTACCGCCCAGGGTCCAAGAACGGAAAACCGGACGCGCTCTCCCGCCAATATGACGCCAGGGAGGACACCTCCAGTCCAGAAACGATCATCACCCCGTCCTGCGTGGTGGCTTCCCTCACTTGGGAGATCGAGTCCGTGGTAAAAGAAGCCCAACGGAATGACCCGGACCCGGGTAAGGCACCCAGCGGCCGCCTCTATGTGCCCGAACGCGTCTGATCTCAGGTCCTCCAGTGGGGACATGCGTCTCAGTTTGCCTGCCACCCCGGAAGTTATCGACCCCTGGCACTCTGGAGAAGATATTTTTCGTGGCTCTCCATGGAGGCAGACACCCACTCCTACGTCGCGGCATGCCCCACTTGTGCCCGGGGGAAGGCCTATCATCGGCCGCCTGCGGGATTGCTTCCCCACCTGCCTGTTCCTGACCGCAAATGGTCGCACATCGCTCTGGACTTCGTCACAGGTCTGCCCAAATCCCGAGGGAATACGGCCATCCCCACCGTGGTGGACAGATTTTCGAAGGCTGTGCATTTTGTAGGCCTACCTAACCTCCCCTCGACCCAAGAGACCGCTGACCTCCTTGTCCGCCACGTCTTCCGCCTCCGCGGAATTCCCGCCGACGTCGTCTCGGACCGAGGTCCACAGTTCGTCTCCAAGGTGTGGAGAGCATTCTGTCGAGCTTTGGGTTCATCAGTCAGCCTATCATCCAGCTTCCACCCCCAGACAAATGGACAGACGGAGCGGGCTAACCAAGACCTGGAAGCAACGTTGCGTTGCGTGACAGAAAACAACCCAGACAACTGGAGCGACCAACTCCCGTGGGACGAGTACGCCCACAACTCCCTCGTGAGTTCAGCCGTAGGAAAGTCCCCGTTCGAGTGCTCACTGGGGTACCAGCCCCTGTTGTTTCCCGCACAAGAAGCAGAGATTGCAGTACCATCCGTCCGCGATCATATCGACCGGTGCCGCAGGATTTGGGACGACACACGTGCGACCCTAGCCCGCTCAGCGGATCGCTACAAGGAAACAGCCGACCGACACCGGAGCCCGGCACCGGAGTACCAACCTGGGCAGTTGGTATGGCTGTCCTTCAAAGACATTCTGCTCAAGAATGAGCATAAAAAACTCGTTCCTCGCTTCTTAGGACCGTTCAGGGGCGAACGGGTTATCAATCCTGCGGCGGTCCGATTGAAGATACCGAGTTCCCTACGCATCCAGCCTACCTTCCAGGTCTGCCAAGTTAAACCAGTCTCGGTCAGCCCCCTGGGTTCACCGCCCGATACTCCCCCACCAGCCCGAATCATTGACAACCATCCGGCTTACACCGTCCGACGACTATTGGATGTACGCCGAAGGGGCAAAGGGTTCCAGTACTTGGTGGATTGGGAAGGGTATGGTCCAGGGGAGCGTTCCTGGGTTCCCCGCTCCTTTATCCTGGATCCTTTCCTCATCCAGGACTTTTATCGGGACCATCCCGACAAGCCGGGAAAGTCGCCGGGAGACTCCCTTTCAGCAGGCGGTACTGTCATGGTCCTGGCTGGCATTTGCCACATTTTCCCTTTTCTCCTTAATTGGTCCTTAATCCCTACACATGATTCCCAATCTTTCCCAATTCCTCTCAATCACCAGTACCTGGTTCCCATTAGCCACCAGAGGATAAGACTCTGACAGCTCCGGTCAGCCCTTGCCAGATTGTTGGTCGACTCTCAGAGAGAGAGAGAGGACCTTGCTCCTAGTCTTCAACCCCGTATCACTCCGTAAACCATGTCTCCCACGTCCTCACAGCCTGGTCCCGATTCTACTGTCGCTACGGTGATTCTGCCTCCTGATCTTGCCTCCGCGTCCGAGTCCTGCACTTGGGTTCGTTTTCCTGCATGTCCTTGTCACATCACTACCACTCTCTGGCTTCTTCCATTGAGACAATGTCTAATCCAATTTGCTACCTCTCCATGTGTACCTAGCGATAGAATCTTCCTAACTAACCTCCCTTGCGGGACCTTATCGAATGCCTTACTGAAGTCCATGTATACAACATCCACTGTCTTCCCTTCATCCACTTTCCTGGTAACTTCCTGGAAAAACTCTAATGGATTGGTTAAACATGACCTACCACGCACAAAGCCATGCTGCCTGTTTCTAATAAGTCCCTGTCCATCCAAATACTTGTAGATCCTATCTCTTAGTATTCCTTCCAATAATTTACCTACTACAGATGTCAAACCTGCCTATAATTTCCCGGTTTACTTTTGAACCTTTTTTAAACAATGGAACTACATGAACTATCCTCCAATCCTCCGGCACCTGACCCGTGGATATCGACATTTTAAATATTTCTGCCAGGGCCCCTGCAATTTCAACAGTAGTCTCCCTCAAGGTCCGAGGGAATACCCTGTCAGGTCCTGGGGATTTATCTACTCTGATTTGCCTCAAGACAGCAAGCACCTCCTCCTCTTTAATCCGTTTAAGTTCCATGAACTCCCTACTTGTTTGCCTTGTTTCCATAGACTTCATTCCAGTTTCCTTAGTAAATACAGAATGCAATAAAAAACCATTTGATATCTCTCCCATTTCTTTTGTTTCCATACATAACCGACCACTCTGATCTTTAAGAGGACCAATTTTATCCCTTACTATTCTTTTGCTCCTAACATACCTGTAGAAGCTCTCAGGATTATCCTCCACTTTAACTGCCAAAGCAACCTCATTTCTTCTTTTAGCCCTACTGATTTCTTTCTTAAGTATTTTTTTTTTTTACTTTTTTGTACTCCACAAGCATCTTATTTCCTCCCTGTTGCCTATACATGTTATAGATCTCTCTCTTTTTCTTTATCAGAGTTCCAATAACCCTCGAGAAACAAGGTTCCTTATTATTATTCGTTTTGCCTTTAACCCTGACAGGAACATACAAACTCTGCACTTTCAAAATTTCTTCTTTGAAGGCCTCCCACTTACCAATCACAACCTTGCCAGAGAGAAAATTGTCACAATCTACGATTTTTAGATCCTTTCTCATTTCTTCAAATTTGGCCCTTTTCCAGTTTAGAACTTCAACCCGAGGACCAGATCTATCTTTATCCATGATCAAGTTGAAACTAATCACGTTATGATCACTGGAACCGAAATGTTCCCCTACACACACTTCCGTCACCTGCCCTAACTCATTTCCAAATAGGAGATCTAATATTGCATCCTCCCTAGTTGGTACATCTATATATTGATTTAGAAAACTTTCACAAACACATTTCACAAACTCTAACAAACAGGTCATACCTTTCCTGTTTCTCAGCTCCACTCATATAACCTCCGTAGACAAGTCCTCTAATCTTTCCTGCCGAAGCACTGCTGTAATATTTTCCCTGACTAGCAAAGCCACCCCCCCCCCATCCCTCTGCCTCTGTCACGCATGAAACATCGGAACCCTGGAACTTTGAGCTGACAGTCCTGCCCCTTCTGTATCCAAGTTTCAGTAATGGCTATTTCGTCATATTTCCACATGTCAATCCAGGCCCTCAGCTCATCTGCCTTTCCCACAATACTCCTTGCATTGAAATATGCACACCTCAGAAGATTGTTACCACCACACACAACCTTACTATTTATGACTTTGCATGAACTACTAACATCATTTATTTTTACCCCCGTTCCACTATCTACTCTGACACTCTGGTTCCCACCCCCCTGCAAATCTAGTTTAACTCTCCCTTAATCCTCTCCACTAACGCCTTCTCATGGCCCCTTCTACCTCTCCTAATTTCATTTTTAAGCTCCTAACTGCTAGCCATATAATGTTCCAGGTTCATATCTTCCAGATTTATGTATCCAAGTTCCTGCCTGATAGCCTCATAGTTCCCCTTACTCCAATTAAAGGTTTCCCTAACTTTTCTGTTACTATCTCTCTCCAAAGATCTCTCAAAAATGCTCTGCCACTGTGAGATCTGACACCTGACCAGGTTCATTTCCCAATAGCAGATCAAGTACAGCCTCCCCTCTTGTAGGCTTTTCTACATATTGTGTCAAGAAACCTTCCTGAACACTCCTAACAAACTCCACCCCATCTAAACCCCTCACTCTAGGGAGATGCCAATCAATAGTTGGGAAATTAAAATCTCCCACTTCAACAACCCTGCTATTAATAACTCCTTTCCAGAATCTGTCTCCCTATCTGCTCCGCGATGTCCCTGTTACTGTTGGGTGGTCTATACAAAACACACAGTAGAGTTATTAACCCCTTCCTGTTCATAACTTCCACCCACATGGACTCCAAAGACAACCCCTCCATGACTTCCTTATTTTCTGCAGCCGTGACACAATTTCTGCTCAACAGTGTCATGCCCCCACCTCCTTTGCCTTCCTCCCTGTCCTTTCAGAAACATCTAAAACCCGGCACATGAAGTAGCCATTCCTGCCCCTGCACCAGCCAAGTCTCTGTAATGGCCACAACATCAAGTTAAGTCAAGTCAAGTCACTTTTATTGTCGTTTCGACCATAACTGCTGGTACAGTACATAGTAACATTGAGGCAACGTTTTTCAGGACTATGGTGTTACATGACACAGTAGAAAAAAACTAGATTGAACTACCTAATATAAAAAACAACACACAGAAAGCTACACTAGACTACAGATCTGCACAGGACTGCATAAAGTGCACACAAACAATGCAGGTATTACAATAAATAATAAGCAGGACAATAGGGCAAGGTGTCAGTCCAGGCTTCGGATATTGATGAGTCTGATAGCTTGGGGAAAGAAACTGTTACATAGTTTGGTCATGAAAGCCCGAATGCTTCGGAGCCATTTCCCAGACTGCCGGAGGGAGAAGAGATTGTATGAGGGGTGCATGGGGTCCTTCATAATGCTGTTTCCTTTGCGGATGCACCGTGTAGTGTAAGTGTACATCATAGCTCCAAGTGCTGAATCACACTTTAAGATCATACGCTTTATCCATCATACTCCTTTCATTGAAATAGACGTATCTCAAACCATTGGTCTGAGCGCGTCCCATGACCTGTGTATCCTTCCTTTCGCAGTGTCTCCAAGCTTTCTCTATTTGTGAGACAACCTCCCCTTTCCTCCATCACTTCAGTTCGGTTTCCACCCCCAAACATTTCTAGTTTAAGTTCTCCCCAATAGCTTTAGCAAACATTCCCTCCAGGATATTGGTCCCTTGGGGATTCAAGTGCAACCCATCCTTTTTGTACAGGTACGCCTGCCCCAAAAGAGGTCCCAGCGATCCAGAAATCTGAATATCTGCTGCAATCCTTCATCCACGCATTCATCCTCAACCTCATCCTATTCCTATACTCACTGTCTTGTGGAACAGGCAGTTACCCCGAGATTACTGCCTTTGAGGTCCTGCTTCTCAATTCACTTCCTAACTCGCTGTGTTTTTTTTTTCAGGACCTCCTCCCTTTTCCTACCTATGTCATTTGCACCAATATGTACCACGCCCTCTGGCTGTTCTCCCTCCCACCTCAGGATATCTTGGACCTGATCAGAAACATTCTGGACCCTGGCACCTCGGAGGCAAACTACCATCAGCGTTTCTTTCCTGCATCCACAGAATGGCCTGTCTGACCCACTAACAATAGAATCCCCTATCTCTGCTGCCATCCTCTTCCTTCCCCTGCTCTTCTGAGCCACAGGGCCAGACTCTGTGCCAGAGGTGTAGCCATTGTTGCTCCCCCTCCCCCAGCAGTCCTCGAACAGGAGCACTTATTTTCAAGGGGTGCAGCCACCGGGGTACTCTTTAGTACCTGCTTCTTGCCCTTCCCTCTCCTGACTGTCACCAACTTCTTCAGTCTCCTATAGCCCCGGTGTGACCACCTGCCTGTAACTCCCCTCTCTCCCTGACCAGATGAAGGTCATCGAGCTGCATCTCCAGTTCCCTAACTCGGTCCCTAAGGAGCTGCAGCTCGACACACCGGGTGCAGATGTTGCCGACCAGGAGGCTGGGAGTCTCCAGGATCTCCCACATCTGACAGCGGGCACAGAAAACCAGCCTCACACACATACTCTCTGTCTGTATTGTAAACAGATAACCTACCTCGCCTCGACCCTTTATCGCCGAAGCCCCGTTGAGCCAAATCCTTCCTACTCTGTCTCCCGTTCCTCTGACGCTCGCTCTGTAAATCTGTCTTCCTTTTAAACTCTTCTCGCTGTTCTCACTGGCCGACTTGCGCAGTCATACTGAAGAAAAAATAAATCAGTCATTGTGTTACTGATAAACACTGAGTATTTGTTCCGTCTCCTGTCTCTCTGTGTCCTTCACCGTCATTCTCACTCATCTCCAGGCTGAACCATGTCGTTCTCACAGATTCTGGTGCCGAGGATCTCGCCTCCGCTGTCAGTACAAACGCATCTCTGACGGAGCTGAACCTGAGTGGTAATAAACTGGGAGATTCAGGAGTGAAACTGGTGTCTGCGGCTCTGAGGAACCCAGAGTGTAAAATACAGAAACTGGTGTAAGTAACAGACTGTGGGAGATCGTGTTTACAGTCACTGGGTGTCTGACACTGAACATTAATGTGATCAGTAGAAACAGAGAAACATAGAAAACCTACAGCACAGTACAGGCCCATCGGCCAACGCAGCTGTGCCGAACATGTCCCTATCTCAGAACTACCTAGGCTTTACCCATAGCCCTCTATTTTTCTGAGCTCCAAGTAGCCATCCAGGAGTCTCTTAAAGACCCTATCGTTTCCGCATCCAGCACCGCCGCCGGCAGCCCAATCCACGCACTCGCCACTTTGTGTTAAAAAAAACATACCGATAACATCTCCTCTGTACTTACTTCCAGGCACCTTGAAAATATGTCCTGTCGTGCTACCCATTTCAGCCCTGGGAAAAAGACTCTGACTAACCACATAATCAATGCCTCTCATGCTCTTGTACATTTCGCTCAGGTCAGCTCTCATCCTCTGACACTCCAAGAGAAAAGGCCGAGTTCACTCAACTTATCCTCATAAGGCATGCTCCCCAATCCAGGCAACATCCTTGTAAATCTCCTCTGCATCCTTTCTATGGTTTCCATGTCTTCCTATAGTGAGGCGATCACAATTGAGCACAGTACTCCAAGTGTGGTCTGACCAGGGTCCTAAATAGACAATCAACAATAGACAATAGGTGCAGGAGTAGGCCATTCGGCCCTTCTAGCCAGCATCGCCATTCACTGTGATCATGGCTGATCGTCCACAATCAGTACCCCGTTCCTGCCCTCTCCCCATATCCCTTGACCCCGTTATCTATAGGAGCTCTATATAACTCTCTCTTGAATGCATCCAGAGACTTGGCCTCCACTGCCTTCTGGGGCATATCCACCACTCTCTGGGTGAAAAAGTTTTTCCGCATCTCAGTTCAAAATGGCCTACCCTTATTCTTAAACTGTGGCCTCTAGTTCTGGACTCACCCATCAGCGGAAACATGCTTCCTGCCTCCAGCGTGTCCAATCCCTTAATAACCTTATATGTCTCAATCAGATCCCCTCTTATCCTTCTAAATTCCTGTGTATACAAGCCCAGTCGCTCCAATCTTTCAACATATGACAGTCCCGCCATTCCGGGAATTAACCTCGTGAACCTACGGTGCACTCCCTCAATAGCAAGAATGTCCTTCCTCAAATTTGGAGACCAAAACTGCACACTATACTCCAGTTGGGGTCTCACCAGGGCCCTGTACAGCTGCAGAAGGACCTCTTTACTCCTATACTCAATTCCTCTTGTTATAAAGGCCAGCATGACATTAGCTTTCTTCACTGCCTGCTGTACCTGCATGCTTACTTTCATTGACTGGTGTACAAGAACACCTAGACCTCGTTGTACTTCCCCTTTTCCTAACTTGACTCCATTTAGATAGTAATCTGCCTTCCTGTTCTTGCCACCAAAGTGGATAACCTAGCATTTATCCACATTAAACTGCAACTGCCATACATTTGCCCACTCACCCAACCTGTCCAACATTATAGCTACAACATTACCTTTCGGCTCTTAAACTCAATCTCACGATATGTCTTCTTAAACACAGAGTCAATGTGCGTAGCAGCTTTGAGTGTCCTATGGACTCGGATCCCAAGATCCCTCTGATCATCCACACTGCCAAATGTCTTACCATTAATACTATATTTTGCCATCATATTTGACCTAACAAAATGAACCACCTCACACAGATCTGGGTTGAACTCCATCTGCCACTCCTCAGCCCAGTTTCGCATTCTATCAATGTCCCGTTGTAACCTCTGACAGCCCTCCACACTATCCACAACACCTCCAACCTTTGTGTCATCAGCAAATTTAATAACCCATCCCTCCACTTCCTCATCCAGGTCATTTATAAAAATCACAAAGACAAGTAGTCCCAGAACAGATCCCTGAGGCACACTACTGGTCACCGACCTCCATGCAGAATATGACCCATCTATAACCACCCTTTGCCTTCTGTGGGCAAGCCATTTCTGGATCCACAAAGCAATGTCCCCTTGGATCCCATGACTCCTTACTTTCTCAATAAACCTTGTATGGGGTACCTTATGAAATGCCTAACTGAAATACACTACATTTACTATTCTACCTTCATCAATGTGTTTAGTCACATTCTCAAAAAATTCAGTCAGGCTGGTAAGGCACGACACGCCTTTGACAAAGCCATGCTGACTATTCCTAATCATATTTTGCCTCTCCAGATGTTCATAAACCCTGCCTGTCAGGATTTTCTCCATCAACTTACCAACCACTGAAGTGAGACTCACTAGCCTATAATTTCCTAGGCTATCCGTTCTCGCTTTCTTGAATAAGGGGAAAACATCCGCAACTCTCCAATCCTCCACAGCCTCTCCTGACCTCATTGATGATCCAAAGATCATTGCCAGAGGCTCAGCAATCTCCTCCCTCACTTCCCACAGTAGCCTGGGATATATCCCGTCATGTCCCAGTGACTTATCCAACTTGATGCTTTCCAAAAGCTCCAGCACATCCTCTTTCTTAATATCTACATTCTCAAGCGTTTCAGTACACTGCAAGTTATCCCTACAATCGCCAAGATCCTTTTCCGTCATGAATACTGAAGCAGCTGATTCATTAAATACCTCTGCTATTTCCACTTGTTCCATACACACGTTTCCATTGTCACACCAGTTTGGTCCTATCCTCTCACATCTTATCCTCTTGCTCTTCACATACTTGTAGAATGCTTTGGGGTTTTCCTTAATCCCGTCCGCCAAGGCCTTCTCATGGCCCCTTCTAGTTCTCCTAATTTCATTCTTAAGCTCCTTCCTGCTAGCCTTATAATCTTCCAGATTCATATTATTATCTAGTTTTTGAACCTTTCATAAGCTCTTCTTTTCTTCCTGACTAGATTTACAACAGCCTTTGTACACCATGGATCTTGTACCTGTCCTTCTTTCTAAGTCTTATTGGAACGTACCTACTCAGAACCTCACGCAAATATCCCTTGAACACTGTTAAGTATTCAGGCAACAATAAATATATATGAGTTAGGCAAGGGTTTTTATAACAAATAACACGTTTATTAAACACTGAAAACAAACCCCCTCAAAAGTAAACAAACTCAAACATGACCGGAACTCAGCTGCTGGGCAGCTGCTCAAACAGTTCTTAATAGCTTTGCAGTCCCAAACAGTCTTCAAAACGGTATTGAAAAAAAAACAGTTCTTTAAAGCGGTATGCCGAAAGAAAACAGTTCTTTAGAGCGATATGCCGAAAGTTCAAAAGCTCACAGTACTTTTAAAAGGAGAGACTTTTTAAAACGATTTAAATTCTCTTCCACGTCGATGTCCTTCGATTCCCCGGCGTCGAACTTTCCCACGTCGAATTTTATTAAATATAACGGCTAAAAGGTACTGACCTTCCTTCCACACTATTCTCAAATTCTTTCTGGTCAACCCAGGGATTAACAGCAAGAATAGTCAACGAAATCCCTCCGAATGAGGATCAAATAAGGTCGAAATCAATCTACCGTCGAAAATCGATTCACCTCGATTTTTATCTTCCAAACTTTTCTTCACTCTCCGTCAGCAAAGAAACCGCTGGCAGTGACCTTTTAAACTTTAGGCATTATATAAAACTTCATTTTTAACTAAACTGCGTCATCCCATTAAATCACGCAGTGACATGAAGTCATCTTGGCAAATCTAGCCACGAACTGCCCCACCTGACAGGGTGGGTCTTCCTTTTATACCCTGTAAAAAAAACCTGTCACATGACCTCTACTGGCGGGAAAATGACATCACTCCACCATCACAAGACCATTACCTCAAGTCCAGTATAACTTCAACCCCAGTCACGTGACAAGGGTACCACTGTCACGTGTCACGGGTACGTAACACCTCCCTCCAAAAAAAACATTTTTGGTCTTACAAGAACAAAAATTTTTAACAATTACTTACAAAAAAAAAAACAAATGTATAAATCATATAACATTCACAATATACAATACAGTAGGAGTGTTACAATAAAAAAACCACTCCAAAAAAAAAATTACATTGTACATTCAACATCGAGATAGACAATCAGCAACCACATTATCTTTACCTTTAATATGAGTTATCACAATATTGTACTCTTGTAACATCAAACTCCAATTTAACAATCTTCTGTTTTTGTTTTTCATCTTACTCAGAAAAACTAACGGATTATGATCAGTGTAAACAATAAGTGGTTTTTGAGTTGTACCATCATATACCTCAAAATATTCCAAAGCTAAAACAAGAGATAACAATTCTTTCTCTATTGTTGAATAGTTTCTTTGATGCTTATTAAATTTCTTAGAAAAGTAGGCTACTGGATGATCAACCTCATCACCCTCATTCCTTTGCATCAGCACTGCTCCCGCAGCTTCATCACTAGCATCTACAGCTAATGAAAAAGGTTTTTCAAAGCCAGGTGCCTTAAGCACAGGTTGTTGACATATCATTGTTTTCAATTTTTCAAATGCTTCCTGACAAGGCACTGTCCACACAAACTTCACATTCTTCTGCAGAAGGTTAGTTAATGGAAGGGCAACATTAGCAAAATTCTTACAAAATTTTCGATAATATCCTACCATTCCCAAAAATCTTCTGAGAGTTTTTTTCCCCGTCGGAGTGGGAATCTCTAAAATTGCCTGAACTTTTGCCTGAACAGGAGCTACCTTACCTTGACCTACAACATAACCAAGGTAAGTCACAGTGGCATGTCCAAATTCACTCTTGGCTAAATTAATAGTCAAGTTAGCTTTTGAAAGCTTTTCAAACAATTTCTCCACCGCAATAATGTGTGCTTTCCAAGTATCATTTCCTGTCACTAAATCATCAATATAAGCATCAGTATCTTTCAATCCCTGAATCACGGAATTAAACATCCTCTGGAAAGTACCTGGGGCATTCTTCATCCCAAATGGAAGAACATTATACTCATATAACCCAGATGGAGTTACAAATGCAGAAATCTCTCTACCTCTGTCCGTTAATGGAACACACCAATACCCTTTCAATAAATCAATCTTTGTAAGGAACTTTGCTTTTCCAACCTTATCTACACAATCATCTACTCTAGGAATTGGATATGCATCTGTTTTCGTTACAGCATTCACCTTCCTATAGTCCGTGCAAAACCTAATACTACCATCAGGTTTTGGCACCATAACACATGGCGAACTCCAATTCGAGTTAGAATGTCTAATAATATCATTCTCAAACATGTATTCAATTTCTTTCTCAGCAAGTTCACATTTTTCCATGTTCATCCTATATGGATGTTGTTTAATAGGTTTGGCATCTCCAACATCTACATTATGTGAAGCTATAGTAGTCCTTCTCGGAACATCTGGAAACAAATCCTTATACTTAAAAATCAATTCCTTCATCTGTTGTTTCTGCTCTAGCTGTAAATGTGCTAATTTCTCATCCATATTTTCCAAAATGGTCGAATTAGGTAGCCTAACAGAAACAATGTTAGATTTAGAATGAAAGTCAGATGAATCATCTATCATGTTCCCAGTTACATCAAACTCATTCTCACTAACCACAACAGTCACAGTATCAGATTGATTCTCAAAATATGGTTTAATCATATTTATGTGGCAAAGTTGTGTTGACCTTCTACGATCTGGAGTTTTTATTACATAATCCACATCATTGATTCTAGACACAATTTCATAAGGACCATGAAATCTAGCTTGTAAAAGATTTGTCTGCACTGGGAAAAGAACCAACACCTTATCTCCAGGCTTCAACATCCTCATCCTAGCTTCCTTATCATACCAAGTTTTCCTTTTCTCCTGAGCCAACTTTAAATTTTCCTTGGCTAAGCTACAAGCTTTATGTAACCTGTCCTTAAATTTCAAAACATAGTCCAACAAATTAGTATGCACTTCCTTACTAATCCACTGTCCCTTCAATAAAGCTAAAGGTCCTCTAACTCTATGCCCAAACACAAGTTCAAATGGACTAAAACCCAAAGATTCCTGTACCAATTCCCTTACTGCAAATAAAAGCAAGTTTATACTCTCATCCCAGTCACTTTCATTTTCCACACAATATGTCCTAATCATATTCTTGAGAGTAGAATGAAACCTCTCCAAGGCACCTTGCGATTCTGGATGGTATGCAGACGAAGTGATTTGCTTAGCTCCCAATTTATAAACTATCTGTTGAAACAATCCAGACATAAAATTACTGCCTTGATCAGTTTGTATTTCCTTAGGCAATCCAAAATAAGTAAATAATTTTATAAGAGCCTTCGTCACAGTTTTAGCTTTTATATTCCTAAGTGGTACTGCCTCTGGAAACCTAGACGAAGTACACATGATAGTCAACAAATACTGATAACCAGTTTTTGTCTTTGGTAATGGACCAACACAATCTACAATAACTTTAGAAAATGTTTCACCAAATGCTGGAATAGGTTGTAATGGAGCTACTGGTGTAACCTGATTTGGTTTACCCACGATTTGACAAGTATGGCACGTCTTACAAAACATCGCCACATCTTTTCTTAGACCAGGCCAGTAAAAATGTTTTAAAATCTTGTCCACAGTTTTCCTTACCCCTTGATGTCCACCTAAAGGCACACTATGAGCTAAAGTCAAAATCTCATTCCGATAAACTTTAGGAACAACCTCCTGGTAAACAACATTCCATTCCTCACTTGCAGGAATTGTAGGCGACCTCCACTTCCTCATCAACACTCCTTTTTCCAAATAATATCCTACTGACACCTTCTCAATTTCACTACCTAGTAAAGCTTGTTCCCTTAATTTTATAATCTCAGGATCTCTATTCTGCTCTGCTATCATCTCCTTCCGAGACAGAGATAAATCTTCATTGTCAGACTTACTCCCAGAACCTTGTTCAAACAATGAAGGTAAGAAAGTCTCTGACACATCCTCAAAACTCAAATCCTGAGTTGAACAGTCATGAGTAACAACCTCATTCTGCACATCAATCTTTTTAGCCATAGCTCTAGTCACAACACAGGAAGAATCTGTGTTAGAATTCACCTCTGGTTCCTCTGACTCCATTGTCAAATGCACTTCAGGAAAAACTTGTCCACCTGCCAAGTCATTACCTAACAATAAAGAAATACCCTTCACAGGTAAGCTATGCTTAACAAATCCTGTTAACAAATCCTGTAACTAACCCTGACTTTAAATTTACTTCATGTAAATGTACAGGCATAAAATCACTTCCAACACCTCTTATGTAATTTACCTCACCAGTATCACTCTCTTCATTAAACTTCAACACACTATCTAACATCAGTGATTGAGAAGCTCCAGTATCCCTAAGGATTTTTATTGGCACCAGAGTAGATCCTTCTTTCAAGGATACAAACCCTTCAGTTATAAAGTGATCATATCCCTTTCTAACTTGGTCAGACTCTAACAAATCCTCATTTGTGTTTACCAAACCCTGTAACTTTACAGGTGCTTCAGTATGTTGCACACAAGCATCTGGAACTGCTTCCTTCTCTTTCTTTTTCAATTTGAAACAGTTAGCTATTACATGGCCAGGCTTCCTACAATAGTTACAAATAAGACCAAACTGTCTTTCCTTCACAGGTTTTCCTTCCTCCTTACCTTTCTCATTAACCTCTGATTTAATTTCTGGTTTACCTTGAGTCTCCATATTATTTTTCCTCTTAAAAATTCTACCCTGAGGAAATTTATTCTTATTGATTAAAACATACTCATCAGCTAATCTAGCACAGTCCTGCAATTTATCAGTATCCCTCTCATTTAAGTAGGTCCTTACTTCAACAGGAATGCTTCTTTTAAATTCCTCCATTAAAATCAGCTCTTTCAATGTATCATAGTCCTCATTTACATTTTTAGAAGAAACCCATCTCTCAAAACACATAGCTTTATCATAGGCAAATTCCACATAAGTCTTTTCCACAGACTTTTTCAAACTTCTGAATCTTTCCCTATATGCTTCTGGGACTAATTTGTATGCTTTGAGAATATTTGTTTTCACAATATCATAATCAAGTGCTTGCGCAGCAGTTAAAGCTGTGTAAACTTGTTGTGCCTTGCCTTTAATCACACTCTGTAACAACACTGACCATTTATCTTTCGGCTAGTCTGACATCCGAGCAATAGTTTCAAAATGTTGAAAATATCTTTCCAGTTCTGTTTCACTAAATGGAGGGACCAATTTAATTTCTTGGCTAGCAATAAACGGTTTTTTAGAATCAGAAGACTGATTCCCAGACCTTAATTTCGCCATTGCATATTCAAAATCTCTTTGCTTCTGGTCAATTTCCAATTTACACCTCTCTAACGTCATTTGTTCGATTTGCAACTTCATCTCCAGATTACTTATTGGAAACGATTCTAAAATCGATTCATCAAAATCACCGGAAGCCACAAAGTGTGATGCAATTTTTCTCTGTATTACAGCTTTTGATGTAGTCGAAAAAATACCTTTAAGTTGCAACCTATTAGCAATCTCAGATACTTCAGATTTTTCCGCCTTCGCTAACAAATCCGCGGCTGGCGAATCCAGAAACTCATCAATATTCATCGTTGCCGAATACCACTCACAAGCCAATCAAACAAAAAGAATCGAGCATTCCCCGTTACCAAAACACCGACTCAAAATTCAAAAAACATTTTAAACTCAAACGATTCAATTCCGGACGTAGCCCCCATAATTATGTTACGTATTCAGGCAACAATAAATATATATGAGTTAGGCAAGGGTTTTTATAACAAATAACACGTTTATTAAACACTGAAAACAAACCCCCTCAAAAGTAAACAAACTCAAACATGACCGGAACTCAGCTGCTGGGCAGCTGCTCAAACAGTTCTTAATAGCTTTGCAGTCCCAAACAGTCTTTAAAACGGTATTGAAAAAAAACAGTTCTTTAAAGCGGTATGCCGAAAGAAAACAGTTCTTTAGAGCGATATGCCGAAAGTTCAAAAGCTCACAGTACTTTTAAAAGGAGAGACTTTTTAAAACGATTTAAATTCTCTTCCACGTCGATGTCCTTCGATTCCCCGGCGTCGAACTTTCCCACGTCGAATTTTATTAAATATAACGGCTAAAAGGTACTGACCTTCCTTCCACACTATTCTCAAATTCTTTCTGGTCAACCCAGGGATTAACAGCAAGAATAGTCAACGAAATCCCTCCGAATGAGGATCAAATAAGGTCGAAATCAATCTACCGTTGAAAATCGATTCACCTCGATTTTTATCTTCCAAACTTTTCTTCACTCTCCGTCAGCAAAGAAACCGCTGGCAGTGACCTTTTAAACTTTAGGCATTATATAAAACTTCATTTTTAACTAAACTGCGTCATCCCATTAAATCACGCAGTGACATGAAGTCATCTTGGCAAATCTAGCCACGAACTGCCCCACCTAACAGGGTGGGTCTTCCTTTTATACCCTGTAAAAAAAACCTGTCACATGACCTCTACTGGCGGGAAAATGACATCACTCCACCATCACAAGACCATTACCTTAAGTCCAGTATAACTTCAACCCCAGTCACGTGACAAGGGTACCACTGTCACGTGTCACGGGTACGTAACAACACTTTCGACATTTCTTCGGTACGTTTCCCTGAGGACATCTGTTTCCAATTTATGCTTCCAAGTTCCAGCCTGATAGCCTCATAGTTCCCATTAATCAAATTAAAGGTTTCATTAACTTGCCTGTTCCTATCCCTCTCTAATGCTATGGTAAAAGAGATAGAATTGTGATCACCATCTCCAAAATGCTCTCGCACTAAGAGATCTGACACCTGTTTCATTTCCCAATACCAGATCAAGTACAGCCTCTCCTCTTGTAGCCTTATCGAAATATTGTGTCACGAAACCTTCCTGAACACACCTAACAAACTCCAACCCATCTACACTCCTCACTCTTGAGAGATTCCCATCGATATTTGGGAAATTCAAATCTCCCACTTCAACAACCCTGTTATTGTTACTCCTTTCCAGAATCTGTCTCCCTATCTTCTCCTCGATGTCCCTGTTACTGTTGGGTGGTCTATACAAAACACCCAGTAGAGTTATTGACCCCTTCCTGTTCTTAACTTCCACCCACAGGGACTCCATAGACAACCCCTCCATGACGTCCTCCTTTTCTGCAGCCGTGACACTATCTCTGATCAACAGTGCCACGTCCCCACCTCTTTTGCCTGCCTCCCTGTCCTTTCTGAAACATCTAAAACCTGACATTTGAAGTAGTCATTCCTGCCCCTGTACCATCCAAGTCTCTGTAACGGCCACCACATCATATCACCAAGTACTGATCCACGCTCTAAGCTCATCTGGTTTGTTCATGATACTCTTTGTATTAAAATACACACATCTCAACCCATCGGACTGTGCACGTCACTTCTCTATCACCAGCCTATCTTCTTTCGTACTGTCTCCAAGCTTTCTCCATTTGTGAACCAACCTCCCTTTCCTCCGTCACTTCAGTTTGGTTCCCAACCCGCAGCAATCATAGTTTAAACTCTCCACAATAGTCTTGGCAAACCTTTCTGGCAGGATATTGGTCCCCCTGGGATTTAATTGCAACCCGTCCTTTCTGTACAGGTCACACCTGCACCAAAAGAGATCCCAATGATCCAGAAATCTGAATCACTGCTCCTAGCACTAGTCCCTCAGCCACGCATTTATCCTCCTCCTCATTCTATTCCCATTCTCACTGTCGTGTGGCACAGACAGTAGTCCCGAGAGTACGACCTTTGCGGTCCTCACAACTTCCTGCATAACTCCCTGTAGACTTCTTTCAGGACCTCTTCCCTTTAGCTACCTATGGTACCATTGGCTGTTGTCCATCCCACTGCAGGATATCTTCGACGCGTTCTGAAACATCCCGGACCCTGGTACCTGGGAGGCAAACTACCATCCGCGTTTCTTTCCTGCATCCACAGAATCGCCTGTTTGACCCCCTAACTACAGTCCCCTATCTCTGCTGCCATCTTCTTCCATATCCTTCTAAGCCACAGGGCCAGACTCTGTGCCAGAGTCACGGCCTCTATTTCTTCCCCACCCGTCCACGCCCCTCCTTAGGCCGTTCCACCCCCACTCCCACCCCTGCAGTACTCGAACAGGAGAACTTATTGTCAAGGGGTACAGCCACTGGGGTACTCTCTAGTACCTGCTTCTTGCCCTTCCCTCTCCTGACTGTGACCCACTTCTTCAGTCTCCCGTGACCCCGGTGTGACCTCCTGCCTGTTACTCCTCTCTATCACCTCCTCACTCTCCCTGACCAGACGAAGGTCATCGAGCTGCATCTCCAGTTCCCTAACTCGGTCCCTAAGGAGCTGCAGCTCGACACACCGGGTGCAGATGTTGCCGTCCAGGAGGCTGGGAGTCTCCAGGATCTCCCACATCTGACACCGAGCACAGAAAACCAGCCTCACACACATACTCTCTGCCTGTATTGTAAACAGATACCCTACCACGCCTCGACCCTTTATCGCCGAAGCCCCGTTGAGCCAAAGTCTTCCTACTCTGTCTCTCGCTCCTCTGACGCTGTCTCTGTAAATCTGTCTTCCTTTTAAACTCTTCTCGCTGTTCTCACTGGCCGACTTGCGCAGTCGTGCTGAAGAAAAAAAAAACAGTAATTGTGTTACTGATAAACACTGAGGACTTGTACCGTCTCCTGTCTCTTTGTGTCCTTCACCCTCACTCTCTCTCATCTTCAGGCTGAACAACGTCGGTCTCACAGATTTTGGTGCTGAGGATCTCACCTCAGCTCTCAGTACAAAACCATCACTGACGGAGCTGAACCTGGGATGGAACTCGCTGACAGACCGATCTGTCCCCACTCTCCGTCGCCTCATACTGACCCTCCCGAGTCTCAAGTGGATCGAGTGAGTGTTTGTTTTAATTTCATTGTGACAAAATTTCAGCGGATCCGCGGGTTTTCTGGTGATATTTGTCCGTGAGTGTTGAAACATTAACCCCAGCCCCTGTTCCTCATACTGTTTTGTAATTTCATCTTTATTCTCCCATCTGTTTCAGGCTGCGGGGGAATCGATTCAGTGAGACCGGGAGGGAGGAACTGAGATCTCTGCAGGAACTCAGATCCGGACTGAGAGTGATCGTGTGAACATCTGAATGTGTGAACATCCCCGTCCGCGGGATGTGGACATCTTGGCCGATTCCCGCCCTCCCCTTTAACTCCTGCCTTCCCTTTTAACTGTCACGCTTACCTTTATTGGCCGCGCGCCAGGTTTAATTCCCAACGGTTCTAATGGTTCTAATGCAGTCCCGCCCTGTGTGTCATTTGTTGTGCTCCCGTAGTGATGTGTTTCCGCCTGTTGTCCAGCGGTGCTCAGCTTCCGCCGGATGTGCGTGTTCGAGACACTCCCACGTGACACCCCGGAGAAATACCCGGACAGGAAGAGACCGGGTTCCGGGGCTCAGTCTGGGATATCGGTGTCCCGGGGTGGGATTATCCCGGGAGAGAATCCTTTTGCTCCCTTTGCTGAGGACGGTGCATTCGGCAGCCTGGCCGATATAATGATGTTAAATTGACAAATACCTCGGCAGTGACCCTGGATCTGCAGCGATCCCGGACACGGCCCTGAAGTGTGATTTTATAATCATCGGTTCCCCGATGCAGAGTGACGGTGAGAAACGGGACTGATTATTCAACCGGTCACTCGTTGTCGCCGGTCAGTTAATTGTGTGTGACTGTGAGTGAGTCGGGAGCAGCTTATTTATTCCCGCACGTCAGCAGCTCACACATTGTTTTATTTACATTTGTCATGATGAAATCAATAAACCGCTGTAACTTCCTGTCCTGGTGCCGGACTCGAGTTTTATTTGAGGTTTCTGCTGCCCCCCGCACCCTGTGCACTGCAACAGTGGGTCGGAGCTCCTCACACTGACACAGTAGCGTCTCAGCTCCAGGCTCAGGGAGGTCGGACTGGCAGAGTCTGGGTGTCCAGGATCTCATCTCTACCCAACCCACTTTCTGGCTAAATGGCCGCCACAGACGGATGTAGACTGATATATATCAGCTGAATTGTCGTTGAAGCTGTAGCACCTTCAACCCACCCCCCCACACGCACACACACACACAAGTTGAATCTCTGTAGAGGATATGAAGTGGAACGACGGGGAGGAACACAGGGTGCACGGAGTGGGCGATGGTGGGAAGGGGCACACACGGGAAGAGGAGAACAGATGGATGTCAGAACCCTAGCGGTGAATAACTACATTTGATTTCTCGGATCGGGAAGTAGCCCCGGATGAAAACGAAGATGAGGATAATCTTGTGAAAACGGGACCCCACTTCTTCCAATCCACTCCCAGCGTCCGCACTCCTGAGAGGACGCGGTCTCTTCCCGTCCACGCACACGGGCCGCGCTCCCATTCAGTCTCCACCCTTTCCCATTCATCCCCATCGCCCGAATTCCCAATGGACCCCACCCCTTCTCGTTCCCTCCCATCCTCCGCACACCCAGACCTTCCCATTCACTCCGACCGTCTGCCTCCCAATAGAACCCTGATCTGAGGGGAGAGAGTGACGCTCTGACATAAAATAGCCGCTGCTTCGCTTAAATGTCTGACGGGGAAGTTTAAGCTTTGTGATATCTTGTTTAAAGTGAGCGCCGGGAAGGAAGGCCGGGAAGATTCCGATTGAAAATGTCATCCACCATCGTTAATTTTGTTGAGGAAAATGGAGAGATGTGGTGACTGAAGGAGAC
This sequence comes from Hemitrygon akajei, assembly GCF_048418815.1. NCBI lineage: Eukaryota > Metazoa > Chordata > Chondrichthyes > Myliobatiformes > Dasyatidae > Hemitrygon > Hemitrygon akajei. Next base: position 816,356 of record NW_027332001.1, read on the forward strand.
CCCGTTCGGCCGGGTTGAAACGGGACCAAGGAGGGAGAGATGTGGTGACTGAAGGAGACCCCGCTCGGCCGGGTTGAAACGGGACCAAGGAGGGAGAGATGTGGTGACTGAAGGAGACCCCGTTCGGCCGGGTTGAAACGGGACCAAGGAGGGAGAGATGTGGTGACGGAAGGAGACCCCGTTCGGCCGGGTTGAAACGGGACCAAGGAGGGAGAGATGTGGTGACGGAAGGAGACCCCGTTCGGCTGGGTTGAAACGGGACCAAGGAGGGAGAGATGTGGTGACGGAAGGAGACCCCGTTCGGCCGGGTTGAAACGGGACCAAGGAGGGAGAGATGTGGTGACGGAAGGAGACCCCGTTCGGCCGGGTTGAAACGGGACCAAGGAGGGAGCGACGCCTCGGTTAAAGTGAGCGGCAGAGAAGGAGTGAAGGACACGTTGACTTCAAATGGCCGACGCTTCACTGAAATGGCCGCTGGGGAGGGAGTGGCGGCTTTGGTAGAAGTGAGCACAAGAGAGGGAGGGACGCGCTGATTTAAAATGGGCGAATCCTTGGTTAATGTGTCCGCCAGGGATGGAGTGAGACACTGACTTACAATGGCCACTGTAATAACACACAGAATCTATGGCGAAGGAACATGCGGTGCCCATGGATACAATCCCGGGATCGAGTGTGTTATTGATTGTAATAACAGTATTTTAATTTGTGTTTTATATAGTCCTGGACATTGCATATATGTTTTAATTCTAATAATTTTGTCATTGAATAAACTAATGTATATATCTCAGATATTCACACATGCACATATACATGTGGGTTTTGGGGAGGGGGGGGGTGAGGGGTTTGGGAGGAAGAGGAGTGACGGGAGGAGGAGTGGACTGATGAGCCGGTGAGCGTGGCGAAGTCACTGACTCAATAGGGGACGGAAAGGGGAGGGGCGGAAGTTCCTGTCACAAACTGGTGGCCGACATGGAGAAGATAAAGACGGGGTGAGGAGGAGTGAAACGGCAGGAAGGGAGCGGGAGTCATGAGACGGAGAGGGAGGGGAAGTAATGGGACTGGAAAGGAGAGGATGCGATGGGACGGGAGGGAGGGAAGTAATGGGACTGGGAGAGAGTGGTCTGCTGGGACAGGGTGGGGAGGAACGGGTTGGGAAGTGTGGGGGAGTGACTTACTCAATAGTGGAGGAAGGGTGGGTGGTGACATTTCCTTCGCAAATAAGACGAGCTGCAAGAAAGGGGAGGGGTGTGCTCGAGGGGAAATGGAGGAGCGGGGGATCGAGGTCGCGGTTACTGCTGATGGAACGGAGGACTCTATTTGTCGCAATGGAGAGGGGATCGACTCACTCAACGACGGAGGGAAGGGATTGAATCGGGGGGGCGAAATTTCCCATCAGAAAAAGGCGGGTAAAAGGGCAAGGGGACAGAGAGGGGAGGTGTCAGGAGTGATGGGGTGAGCAGGGAAGTGACCCACTGGGTAACAGAGAGAGAAAGAGGCGATGAGGAGAGGCGAAAATTAGCATCGTTAAAATGGCAGCCAACCAGCATACGATGCAGAGCATCGAGGTGGTGGGGAGAGGAAAGCGAGGGGAAGGAGGGAAGGGGTTTGCGAGTGATGGGATGGGAATGAGGGTGACAAGGTTGTGAGTGTGAAGGAGTGACTGACAGCGGTGGAGGATGTTGGAGGGAGGTTTGCACACTGTCACGAAATGGCTGTCGGCAGAATGTTAAATGGAGAATTGGAGGAACAAGGATCGAGGGAAAGGAGAAGAAGAATGGGGAGGCAAAATTGAACAAACAGGGAGGGAAGTGAATGGATGGCAAGGGAGGAAGTGTGACTCATTCGATGATGTTAGAAGAGCGACTGAAAAATGACAACCATTAGAAAATGGCCGTCATCCAGGGTGAGATGGGCGGTGATAGAGGGGAGAGCGAGGGAACAGAGCGCGGAGTGTTTCCAGAGTGACAGGATGGCGAGTGCGATGAAGGGCGACTCGTAACAAGGGAGCTGGAACTGGGGAGTACCCACAGGGAGTAATATGGCTACGAGAAGTGGCTGGCACCCTTACCCCGCACCTGCAAAATCCCGCCGCGCTTTTTTGCCTCCCCTCCTCAGGCCGCTCAGTCCGAAACTCTCAGGCTATCCTGTGAAATGGGGAACGTAACGTCACTGGGGCCCGTCAGGAGTCCCAGGGATGGCTTGCTGGAGAAGATGAAGGCGAGGTCCGGCGGCGCGGGCTGGTTATCAATGATCACCACTATTCTCTGCAGAGGGGAGAGAGAGGGATCAGATTGAGGAGTGGAAAGAAGAAGGAGATGGTGAGGAGAGACAAGATGAGTAAAACCATTATCGTCCCTGCGGCATCCATTACCACTCCCTCAGCCTCTCTCTCCCACTCCCCTCTCTTCCCGCTTCATCAACTCTTTATTCCATCTCTTCCTCCCACCTCCCTCTTCCCCACCATATCCTACTCTATCCAACCCCTCTCCCTTCTCCCCTCTGACGCAATCCCTCTCTCTATACCCTCCGCTGTCTTGTCCCTTCCCGTCTCTTCCCACCTTCTTTTCATCTCCCCCGCCCTCTCTTCCCTATTTCTCCTACCTATGTCCCCTCCCTCGCCGCCCCCCCCCGTGCACAGGAAGATCCCACTCACCACCGGAGGCTGTGCGGCGCAGCACTCGAGGTCCCTGCAGTTGGCGATGGCCGTGAGGACGGACATCACCAGCGAGACCAGGCAGTTGACCAGCAAGATCACCGTGATCCCGCTGACAAACCTCTGCGAGATTCAGTGTTTGGCGGAGGGACAGAGCGGAGGCAGCATGGGAGGGGGGAGCGAGCCAGACGGAAAGAGAGGTGTAGAGAGGGCGAGAGAGAAATCAGGTGAGAGACAGGAGGACAGAGAGAGGGGGGTATGGGTGGAGATGACCGGGCAAGAGAAGAGGAGGTAGAGAGATATGAGAGGAGGAGAGAAGGTAGAGCGGAGTGGGAGTGGGTAGGCGGAGGTGGGAGGCAGAGACGTGGAGGAGGAGAAGTGGGCATGGGTGAGGAAGAGAGGGGGAGGTTGGGAGAGGGATGGCCGTAGAGAAGGGGCAGAGAGAGGAGCGGCGGGAGAGAGTAGTCGATAGAGGGAAGAGACGTGAAAGACAGATCGGGGAAGCAGAAGTGAGACAGAGATGGGTGAGAGAGTGGTGGGAGACAAACGGTGGAGAAATAAGTGAGAAAATGGGAAGAAACGTATGAGGCAGGATGAGAAGCGTCGAACGGGGCCTGTGGAAAACAGAAAGGCGAGAGACGAATGAGAGGCGGAGAAGAGTGAGGAGCGGAGAGGTGAAATACGGATGGGGTAGAGGAGTGAGAGTAAGAGGAGGGAGAGAGGTGAGACACGAGGAAGTGTGAGAGAGGTGTGAGAGTGGGAGAAAGGGTTGCGAGGGGGAGAGTGGTGACAGGCGGAAAAGGGGGAAAGGGAAGTGAAATAGAAAAGTGAGCAGAGGGGACGAGAGGTAATATAGAGAAGGAAAAGCGTGTGGGAAAGAAGGGGAGAGCCGAGAGAATGCGAAAGAAGCCGGTGAGGGAAAGAGAGGAGTGAGAGACGAAGGCGGCAGAGAGAAAGAATGAGAGGCGAAGAGGGAGAGAGACACATGGCCAGTAAGGAAAAGGAGGGGGAGCATTTGGGTATCGGGGTGAAACGTATGGGTAGAGTCGGTGGAGAGGGAAGGAGAGCGTTGGGGGTAAGAGGAGATTGTGGGAGAGGGTAATGTGTTTAAAGGTCAGGGAGTGAAGAGAAATGTGTGTTAACTCTGCCTTGGGACTTCACGTTCGATTGACGGAACGCACCAATTTTTGGTATTTGGTTCCCTGAAACCATATACAGGTAGACGGGGCGGTGATGGCGGCATTTGGGACGCGTCCAGATGGGATCTCACGCCGCGATTGTACATGTTGCCGGCGAGGCCGCCGCGTTGGGAGAACCAGCTCTCGGGTTTGGCCGCCCTCCTTCCGGAAAGGTAACACTGAGATGGACAGAGTGCAGAGGGACAGTTACGAGGATGTCGCGGGTCTCGAGGGGCTGAGTTGCGGAGAGAGGTCAGGCAGGTTGGGACTTTAATCCTTGGAACGTAGGGGTGACATTACAGAGGTGTGTAAAACCACGAGGTGCACAGATAGTGTGAATGTACACAGACTGGTTCCCCAGGGTCGGGGAATCAAGATACAGAGGGCACAGGGTTAAGCTGAGAGGTCTAGAGAGATTTAATAGGGGTCCCGAGGGGAAACGCTTTCACCCAGAGGGTGGTCCGTCTGTGGAAAGAGCTGCCAGAGAAAGTGGTCGAGGCAGGTAGATTAACTCGGGCAGGGACACAGATAGGAAAGGTTTAGAGGGATACGGGTGGTCCATCTGTGGAAGGAGCTGCCAGAGGAAATGGTGGGGGTAGGTACATTAACGACACTCGGACAGGGACACGGATAGGAAAGGTTTAGAGGGATACGGGTGGTCCGTCTGTGGAACGAGCTGCCAGAGGAAGTCGGCCGAGGGAGGGAGGGGGAGGAGCGGAGTAAGGAGACGCTACAACAGAGGGGAGGGAGGGAGCACGGCAGGAGAGATAGAGACGTGGAGAGAGGGAGTGCTACCGCGAGGCGAGGAGGATATCGCCGCGGGAGACGGAGAAAGCCGAGAGGAGATCTCTGTGGCTGGTGTCATGAGGGCCGGTTCGCTAGCGGGTGGGGGGGGGGGGGTGTGCACTCACATGCCGGCATCCGGTGTAGTAGTACCGAATGCAGGGGAAGATGCGGACGTTTAGCGAGTACAGGATGACGGCGGGAGTGCAGACCAGAGCGCAGATCACATTCACAAACAGGCAGCCGGTGGGTGGGTGGGAGGAAGGGAGAGAGAGAGAGAGAGAGTGTGAGAGAGTTGTGAGAGGAGAGAGAGAGTGAGAGGAAGAGGGAGAATGAGAGACAGAGACAGAGATAGAGAGGGGATGAGGAAGCAGAGAGAGATAAATGGAGAAGACACTAGTAGAAGGGTGGAGGGGGACAGTGAGTTGAAAGGGGGAGACAGAGAGAGGGAAAGAGAGAAAGAAAGATAATTTTGAACGAAACGGTGGAAGTGAGAGAGGACAGACACAGCGGAAAGGGAAAGCTCTGTGAGAGGTGGAGAGGTGGGGGAGAAAGAAAAGGAGTGTATGGAAACGGTGAGGGACAGAGAGAGAGAGACCGAGAGAGGGAGAGATGGGGACAGTGAGGGGGGAGAGAGAGGAAGTGGAAAGAGGGAGGGTGAGAGAAAGTGAGGAAGTCAAAAGGGTGACCGACAGAGAGAAATTAGAAGGGAGATTGGGACAGTGAAAATGGAGGGGGGTGAGAGAGACTGTGGAAAGGTAGGAGGGGCAGAGAGGGGGAGAGCCGGAGATGGGAGAGAGAGTAGGAAGTGGAAAGGGATGGGGAGGGTTGAGGGGGGAAGGAAGAGAGAGGGGAGTGAAAGGAGGCGGGAGAGCGAGGAATCAGCTGTTCTGCTCTTTGTAGTTTCGCAATGAACATAATGTGTCCCAGGGAGTAATTCTCTTGGCTGTTTTCCCTTCTCTGATTTTAACTGTGATGAAACCATTATATTCCAATGGGGATGGGTCTGGCTATAAAGCACTTGGAATTCGCTGACTCCGCAGTTCATTCCGAGAGGCCGCTTGCATCATTGGGGGAAAGTTCGCTTCAAGTGGAACACACGGACAGTGCATTTCGGTGTGGAGAAGATATTGTCCGTGATCATCGCCGTCATTGGAGTTCCTGGTCAGTGAGCGCAGCACTTCCAGTTGTGTAAAACTTTGTCTGAATTGGTACTGGCAACAAATAAAGGACAGATTAATTAAACATCAGCACAAGTACTTCTGGTTCCGATTTAACGAAAGGGAACGCAACAAGTGACCAGTAATGATCGGGAATGAAGGTGCCAGTGAAAACCAGGAATAAATGGGGAAAGTACATTCATTAAAATGCTGGAGCGAGTAAAGTGAAAACAGTCACATCGACGGGAGCTGGATAAAATGTACCTAGAATGTGTAATGCTGTCGTGTGGACGTTGTTTGAGATGGTTGTCATTTTCGAAAAGTTTCGAAAGTTTTAATTAGCAGCACATTTCAAATATATCAAGTGTTGGTGAAATCAGCGTACTTACAGAAACTGTCAATGACAAACTGAACTGTCTAGTCCACCAGCAATAACAGGAAAGATTCTCCTATCCCCTACAAAGTATGTAATAATGCTTATTATTATTACATCTCGGATAAATTCTCCCGTGGAAAAGACAGTGATGTGCGAGTTTGCGTTGAGCAATCGTTGTCAGACGAAAAACACAGATATGGGCAATAAATTATTCATTTTTTTAGGGTAGGAGGCACAGAATGGAACCCGTCTGTCATGATATAGACTGTATCAATTATGTCGATTCGGTCGGGACCGGGCGTTTAATTCTTTTCTCGCGTTCCCGGTGAGGTGAAATTGGTTGATGTGAGAATTATGAGTACAGATTTTATTTTTACTGGCATTCCTGGCGATGTGAACTTAGGCGATGTGGAGAATTATGAGGACAGAATATATTAGTGAAGCTCGATGTTTGCGAAACTGCATGGCAATTAAAAAAATAACGTCGATAAATGTAACGTACGGGGAAAATTAAAAGCGAAGTGCTACCAAAATAGCAATTCACATAATATATTGGAAATTTCTCGTGTGCCAGTTCTCAGGTCACCTGGAACACGGTTCACTGATCACGTGTAAATAGGGCAACCAGTTAGATTCAGAGATGATCAGTTGATATTCTCAGCAAGTAACTTTTATCCCCCTGTCAGAGTCATGTTTTCCTACTCCAACTTCGTCTCGACATTATGAGGTGAAAATTGTTGTATCGCGTGCAGCCTGAGTTCCTTGCTTAAGAATTACCTACTCGCAATAGAGGAATGTTCACCATCTTGGCCTCTGACGTGGCTGTACTGTGACGGGGATTGGATCACGTGGACTGGACGCTCCGTCACGAAGCTGCTTCATTCAAACAATGACCTGTGCATTCATTCACACTGAGCGGGATGAATGATTTGCAAATATTGCGGATAATCGCTATCTGAGTTTACACGGTCGGCACAACATTGTGGGCCGAAGGGCCTGTAATGCGCTGTCGGTTTCTATGATTCTATGATTGACAGTCTGGGCGCAGGGAATATGTATCCTGTACCGTGCATTCGAGGCCGAGTAGGCAAAATTTCAGAAGAATGAATACACTATTCACAACGGATATCAGATGAAATTCTTTAATGATCGTGATTGGTGAATCATTGGAATCCGATAGCAGTGAATCTGAGGTTAACAGTAACTCAACCTTGATGGGTAGTGGAGGGTGATTAAGTTGGGGGTGCCTGACTGCGAATCATATTTTTAAATGGCATTCCATTCTCCTTCTCCACTGAATTTAGTGGCGATTGTCATCCTGTCCCGGGGAAAGTGCGGCCTCTTATTTTGCACCACGCGGTACCTGGTGGCCATGACAGCGGCGGATCTATTGGTCATTATCACTGAGGTCATTTTATATCAACTCAATTATCATTATTTTCCCGTTTGTTTCCTGAACGTCACCTCTGTGTGCACTGTTCTCCGTGTCCTGTCCCGCATTGCCGTGAACTGTTCCGTCTGGTTCACCGTCACTCTCACCTTCGATCGGTTTGTCGCCATTTGCTGTCAGAAACTGAAAACAAAGTACTGCACGGGGAGAACGGCGGCCGTGGTTCTAGCGCCATCTAGCGGTCTGTTCCGTCTGAAAAACGGCCCACTCCACTTACAGAGAGATCATTAACAATGTACCACGGCTCTGTTATCCGAAGCCAAGTTACTTCACTGAACCGGCGTGGGTGGCGTATGACTGGTTTGTCATCGTTTTGACTCCGTTCCTCCCATTCGGCGTAATTCTGCTGCTCAACGCTCTGACACTCAGGCACATTTTAGTGGCCAGTCGGGTCCTTAGGGGGCTGAGGGGTCAGAGCAAGGGGGGAAACAGCAGTGACCCGGAGATGGAGAGCCGGAAGAGGTCTGTGGTTTTGTTCTTCACCCCCTCCGGCAGCTCCATCCTCATGTGGCTGACGAATGTTGCAGAATTTATCTACTATCACATCACCGGGATAGGATCACAGGGGAATGACTCGGAAACTATTTCCGCCTATGCCGGATATTTGCTAAAGAATTTCAGCTGCTGCACGAACACATTCATTTACGCCGCCACTCAGTCCAGATTCGGAGAGCAGGTGAAAAGCGCGGTGAGATATCCGTTCATTTCAGTACTCCGGTTCATTAACAGAGCAACCCCCAAACGAAGCACAAACCTGCTCACAGTCAGACCCGCTGCTCCCGACTTCTACCCTCTCTTCCCTAAGGTCAGTAAGTCTTGGTCAAGCGAACTGGAGAAGAACAAAGGACGCCCCCATGAACGACGCCCGGCTGATCCGAACACGGCCCCAGTGAATAAGGACACGGAGAGGAAAATTGCAAAATACAAGAATACAGAACAATTATTGCGCGACACGTTAATTCCTCCGGGTACGTCCGCCTATAAGGTTTGGTTGGAAGTACGGGACAACGCAGAACTCCACACCAGGCTTACTTCCCTCACAGGAAAATAGCCACTCACAGGAGACCTTGCCCACGCCCAGGATTACGGCTGCACAGGCGGAAGGTCAACTGAGGAAGATCTGTACCAGCAAGGCGGCTGGACCGGATGGAGTTTCCCCATGATTACTGAGGGCCTGTGCGACTGAGCTGGGAGAACCACTACAGCGCATCTTCAACATGAGCCTAGATCAGAGAAGAGTACCCAGACAGTGGAAAACATCCAGTATTGTCCCGGTACCGAAGAAACCACAACCAAAGGAGTTGAATGACTTCAGACCTGTTGCCTTGACGTCGCACGTGATGAAGGCCATGGAGCGGCTGATAATACAGAATCTGAGGCCACAAACCAGGCACGCCCGGGATCCGCTTCAGTTTGCGTATAAAGAGAAGGTGGGAGTGGAGGATGCTATCACGTATTTGCTGCACAAATCACTTTCTCACCTAGATGGGGTCAGTTGTGCTGTGAGGATCACATTCCTTGACTTCTCTAGTGCCTTTAACACCATCCAGCCCAAGATCTTAAGGCACAAACTAACGGAGATGGGAGTAGACTCTCACATGGTGGATTGGATAGTGGACTAATTGACAGATAGACCTCAGTATGTGCAGTTGGGAGACTGTAGGTCTGACACGGTGGTCAGCAGTACAGGAGCGCCGCAGGGAACCGTACTCTCTCCGGTCCTGTTCACCCTGTAAACATCAGACTTCCAATATAACTCGGAGTCCTGCCATGTGCAGAAGTTCGCTGATGACACGGCCATAGTGGGGTGTGTAAGGAATGGACAGGAGGAGGAGTATAGGAAACTGATACAGGACTTTGTGATATGGTGCAACTCAAACTACCTGCGTCTCAATATCACCAAGACCAAGGAGATGGTGGTGGAGTTTAGGAGATCTAGGCCTCATATGGAGCCAGTGATCATTAATGGAGAATGTGTGGAGCAGGTTAAGACCTACAAGTATCTGGGAGTACAGTTAGACGAGAAGCTAGACTGGACTGCCAACACAGATGCCTTGTGCAGGAAGGCACAGAGTCGACTGTACTTCCTTAGAAGGTTGGCATCATTCAATGTCTGCAGTGAGATGCTGAAGATGCTCTATAGGTCAGTTGTGGAGAGCGCCCTCTTCTTTGTGGTGGCGTGTTGAGGAGGAAGCATTAAGAAGAGGGACGCCTCATGTCTTAATAAGCTGGTAAGGAAGGCGGGCTCTGTCGTGGGCAAAGTACTGGAGAGTTTAACATCGGTGGCTGAGCGAAGGGCGCTGAGTAGGCAACGGTCAATTATGGAAAACCCTGAACATCCTCTACATAGCACCGTCCAGAGACAGAAAAGCAGTTTCAGCGACAGGTTACTATCGATGCAATGCTGCTCAGACAGGATGAAGAGGTCAATACTCCCCAATGCCATTAGGCTTTACAATTCAACTGCCAGGACTTAAGAACTTTTTTTAAAGCTATTATTAATGCTTTTTGAGTTAGTGATTTAGATGCATATCATATTCTTACTGAGTTAAGTATTGTATGTAATTAGTTTTTGCTACAACAAGTGTATGGGACATTGGCAAAAAGGTTGAATTTCCCCATGGGGATGAATAAAGTATCTATCTATCTATCTATCTATCTATCTATCTATCTATCTATCTATCTATCTATCTATCTATCTATCTATCTATCTATCTATCTATCTATCTATCTATCTATCTATCTATCTAACAGGGACTCTGCTACCTTTTCTAGTGATTTACGTGTTGGATCAGCCCCATGGAATCTTCTTCGGTTTGGTAAAAATCGGATATCGGAAGGTAGAATCTGAGAACGGACGTGGGGATCCTAATTGGGAACTGACTTGCATGTTTCACTGAATGGGAAGAGGTGGAACAGCTGCAGCCGCGCTCTAAGGTAAAGGCCAAGAAATGGGAGAATAACAGTTCAATGGCAGATTCTAGCGTCAGACCGAAGCCCCATTGGGAGGTTTGTAGCCTCAGCCGGCGCCTCCGTCTCCCTAGGACTCCCCATGAATGATATCGAGATTGTAGAAATGGCAGCGGGATTGCAACAATAAAGACCTCAGAACGGGCAGCCAGCCCAGGTTGTGACCGCACCAGATGTTCGCTCGCCTGGTACCGAACCCTGCCCCTTTGCCCGATTCTCCCGGAGCCCGCGAGCGGGAACGGACGCTGTGTTCACGTAGGGTCGAGTTTCCATCAGACGGGGGAGAGGGACCCTTCAAATCCCCCGGATAATAGTGGACGATATCCCTATTTAAAAAACCAGGACCCCGGCTGACGTACGCAGTCCGATCAGCGACGCCCCGGATCCACTAAGCAAACCTGTAGCTTTTCATAATGACGAAATGGGTTGTTTAAGATCACGGGAGAAAGGGGGCAGTTCACACAGAAAGGTGAGTGGAAGGCAGGAGTTCGGCCTAGGCCCCGGGACGGGAGGCAGGACGGATGTCGGAAATGTGGGCGAAAGCGACATTAGGCCAGAGAGAGCCGAGGCGGAGCGGAGAGAAGGGTTAGGAGAGGGCAATTGGAAAGAATCACCCACGAAGCCCCGGGAAGTGAGACATTTCACTCTGCATAACCCCTTCAGGTCCCAGTAGGGAGGCCACGAGGGGAAGACGACACAATCGGCTCTGATCGGCTCCATGAGAAGCCGCAGGAGGATCCATTCCCGGATGTAGAAATAGCTGAGAAACGAGTCCGTGTCCTGGTCGATTCCGGCGCCACTATCCCGTCCGTAAGCCCCTCTGTGGCACTGCCTGAGAGTACTATGAGTATAGAGACCGTGCGGATAACCGGACTCCCCATGACCGACCCATTTTCCCAGCCCGTAGAGATCAGTGTAGAAGGTAGAGGGATTGAAGAAACATTAGTCATAGCCAATAACTCACCCGTTAATCTACTCGGACGCAAGTCTTTGTGCAAACTGAAGTCGTAATTCACTGCACTCCCCTGGAATGGTACATTCTTCCCTTGAATACCCTCCAACCCTGACCCGCTCTATCATGATCAAAAGGGGCGTGGCAGTGACGAGAGCGCGAATAAAACGTAGGATGAGAGTGATAATTGGTAGAACGTGGAGATGGTGGGATGCGTGGGCCGAATGGTGCTGAGTCTCTCTGGGCTTCTACACGAGTTTAACTCTCCCGGCTGTCGCGGTCTCCGCTGACGACAGTTCTGTAGTGTCTCGGTGAGAATACAGCGATCGCCTGTGAGAATAGACTAGATATTTAGTTGTCTAACTGAGCTGAGCGGATATGTCTTTCTTTATTAAACTTTTTAGTGATTTGAAAAGAGCATGTATACAAACAAGAGAATTATCTCAAATATACATGTCAAAAACAATACAAACAGAAAGTGAAATAAACATTATCAAAATCATACAAATATATGTAAATATATGTGAATATGTGTAATCATAATATGTAGTATATAGTAAAAACAGGAAACAGCTAATTCTGCTCTTATCAGTTAATAAAGAGAGAAAAAAATTAATTTTAAAAAACCAAAAAAAAACCATTACACTATATGAAAAAGGGGTGGGGGGGGGGAATGGGCTGGGCAGTTTGTTCTGAGGATACAACCAAAAAAAGAGTAAAGACTTTCTGATCAAATCTAAAACTTGGAAAATAAATAATTGGAAGAGTAATAAAAGAAATCAAATGAAAATGTCGTGAGTGGATATTTCGCTGCGCTGATGAACTGCTCCCTGAACTTGGACTGAGTCACGCCATAAATAAACGTGTTGGTGCAGCAACTTAATATCATCAGCATGTATCCGGAATGTTGAAGTTTGTATTCCGAATCATTGTAATTATTTGGATCCAGTCCGGCGATGGTGTAATAAAGGAATTCGGCAATATACACCGACCACAGGATGATGAAGCTTCCGGAGATGGAGAGAAGTAAGATCACAGACCTCCTCCTGCTCTCCATCTCCGGGTCACTGCGGTTCTCCGCCTTGCTCTGACCCCTCAGCCCCTTACGAACGCGACTGGTCACTAAAATGTGTCTGACTGTCAGAGCGTTGAACAGTAATATTAACACGAACGGGAGTAATGGCACCAGAACGGTAGAAAGCCAGTCATATCCCACCCACCCGGGATCCGTATAGTAGCCCGGCTTTGTAATACAGTCCCAGGGTATATTGTCAATCACTGTCACAGGTTGGTATATAAAGAGGAAGGGCACATTTATAAAACAGAACAGAACTCCAGTTGTTGTCAGAACCACAGCCGCAGTTTTCCCGGTGCAATACTTCGCTTTCCGCTTCTGACAACAGATGGCGACAAACCGATCAAATGTAAACATGACGGTGAAACAGACAGAACAGTCTGTGACTGCCTGTCCCAGAGCATGAATCACATTGCATACGGGGGTGATGTCCAGGAAAGTCCCGGGGAAGTAATAATAACTGATCCGCCACAATATGACCCGAAATATGATGGTTAATAGATCCGCCGTTGCCATGGCCACCAGGTAGCGAGTAGTGCAGGTAGAGAGGCCGCACTTTCCCCGGGACAGGATCACAATCGCCACTAAGTTCACTGGGGGAACAGAGAAAAAAAAGGGAATTACTGTCTCGCCACTCCGTGAGTCTCCAGAGAGAGATAAGCTGGAAATTCAGAACAATCAAACTTTGCTGACAACAATTTCAGTCAGTTAAAAACGTGTAAACCGGCCGTCGCAGACATCACACGCGTGCGTGGGGTGAACGTGTACGGTACTCGGTACTGGCAGAGGACTAGTGTTGGGGAAGGAGGCATTGTCAACAGGTCGTAGACGGCGATTTGGGGAAATCATTCTAAATTTTCAACATTAGGGTTTCTGCTGATGGTCAAGTCCTGGAAACCAGATATATTGACTGCCGCGTTTCCCTCACCCAGGTTCTGTCACTCTCTCCATACATCGACTGCCTGCTCCCTCCGCCTCTGAACAACGTTCTCAGCAGACTCATTTTCACCGTGCACATGTCATCCTTCTCTCCTCGACTTCCGTTCGTCACCCGCACAGAGGAGACCCGCTTAGCTCGCCACTTTCAAATTCTGCAACTGTTCCTCGCCGGGCTTTATTTTACAATGTGTCAAACCATCCGACCAGAAAGTTCGATCTTCACATTGAAAGATTCTGTCTGGTTCGACGAACTTTTCATCTACTTCGTACGTTCATGCTGAAATCATCAAAGATAATATAAGTCCGCTTGAACTTACGGATTTGCCTCTTTCAGATTTGCTCCAAATTACTGCGGGACGATTCTAAATGCTTCGATACGGAAACAAACCCTGCTAGGTTAATTCGCACACAGACGCTTATTGGAATCTCCGAAACTCCCGATGGTTCGGGGTCCAACACACAACTAATGACCAACGATCTCCCCTGAATCACAGTGGCGCATCGCTTTCCGCTTTCCCTTCAACGTTGCAACATTTATCTTAAAACATGACGCCACACCTTTCAATCTGAATTTAAAGTTTGTTGCACTATAGATACGGAATAACTACGAGTAGCTCCTAAAGGCGCCGAGCGCATTGGAGTTTGTTTGTTTTTTATATAGCGGCTTTGCAATGATAATTGAAAACTGCTTGCTACGAAGCCACACAATGAATCCGTCTCACCGATCATCCGCTCTACATCTGCTTCAACTGCCGGCTTAATTTCAGCCGAGATCACGTAATAAATGTCAAGGGGACATCGAACGAACTGAGAATTTTCTCACAATGTCGGCGCCGCACTCACAGATACATCGGCATCACAAACCTATCGGTAACGAACGGGAGTAATGGCAGTAGAATGGTAGAAAGCCAGTCATATCCCACGCACCCGGGATCCGTATAATAGCCTGGCTTTGTAATACAGTCCCAGGGTATATTGTCGATCACTTTCACTGGGTGATATATAAAGAAGTAGGGCACGTTTTCAAAACAGAGCAGAACGCCCGTTGTTGTCAGAACCGCAGCCGCAATTCTCCCGGTGCAATACTTTGCTTTTCGCTTCTGGCAACATATGGCGACAAACCGATCAAATGTAAAAGTGGCGGTGAACCAGACAGAACAGTCGGAGGCCGCCTCTCCCAGGACAAAGATCACACTGCATACCGGGGTGATGTCAAGGAAAGTCCCGGGGAAATAATAGTAACTGACCAGCCAGAATATAACATTCAAGATGATGGTTTGTAGATCCGCCGTTGCCTTGGCCACCAGGTAGCGCGTGGTGCAGGTGGAGAGGCCGCACTTGCCCCGGGATAGGATCACAATAGCCACTAAGTTCACTGGGAACCAGCAAAAAGAATGATAATTACTCTCTCGCCGCTCCCTATGTCACAGGAAAGAAATAAGCTGGGAATTGACAACAATCATACTTTGCAGACAACTTATTTCTGAAGATTTGAAGCGCGTGGAGCGGGAGTGGAAGATGCCTCGCACAAGTACATGCAGGGTGAAAGGGTACAGAGGGTGACGGTTTGTCAACTAATCGCCGAGGGCGCTTTAGAGAAATCAATGTAAACCCGCAGTTACTTCGCACATTGCACGGTATCCGGTTAGAGAGTTTCAGCTTCCGTATTTTTTTAAAGATCTTGTCGGACCCGTTGAATTTTCAGCTATTTTGCACGTGAGTGCTTAATCTACCAAATTTCCAAATGAAAGGCAATATAGGTACTTCAAGACTTCTGTCTCTTTTAGTTTTGTGTCCAGATGGCTGCAGGATGATACTGAATGATTCGATGTTTATTGTTCTAGAGCGGAGTATCGTATGCATACGGACACAACGCTGCAAGAACTCAGCATCCGTGAGAAAAGAGTAGCCAACGTTTCGGGCCGAGATCCTTCATCAGGAATGGGGGGAAGAGAGGGCCAAAGCCCAGTAATAGAGATAGGGGAGGGGGTAGGGCCTAGAGGCGAAAGGTGGAAAACCAATCAGAGGAAAGATAAAGGGGGGAGAGGGAGGGGATAAACACGAAAGAACTGTAGAGATAAAGAAGCAGAAAGTTGAAAGGGGAGAGAGACAGAGAGGGACCAGGGACAGGGGAAGGGGAAAGGGAGGGGGAGGGAATTACCGGAAATTGGAGAATTCAATGTTCATACCACCAGGCTGGAGGCTACCCAGACGGTAGATGAGGCGTTGCTCCTGCAATCTGAGTTTGGCCTGATCATGGCAGTAGAGGAGGTCATGATATCGTATGCATATTGCCCCGTCTGACCTCCAACTGACCCTGTTGGGTTGGCTCTTAAATGTCGTTTCAGTTCACGTGGGAACAAATCCTGGAGCACGCAAACGCGCACAGAAACTTATTTTAATTTTGGAAACTCCCGATGTTTCGGAGTCTAACTCACAAGGGATGTAATCCAATCACAAACAAGAGAAAACCTGCAGATGCCGGAAATCCGAGCAACGCACACAAAATGCTGGAGGAACTCAGCAGGCCAGGCAGCGTCAATGGAACAGGGTACAGTCGACAGTTCCGGCCGAGACGCTTCAGCAGGACGGACTTGCTGAGGGGGCTCGGCCCGTAACGTCGTCTGTAAACTTTTTCATTGTGAGTTTATCACAAGAGATGTCTACTTCTCCCCGCTGAATCTCACCGGCGATCCGCTTCCTGCATTCCCTTCAAACTTGCAGCGATTTCTGAAAACACTGCGCAATAATTTCAATTTGAATTTAAAGCATGTTACTCTATTGATTCGGAATAACACTAATAGCCCGTAAAGCTGCAGAAGCTCGAGATTATCGGAGTTTACTTCAACAGCCTGCCATGAATCATATCTCCGATCTTCTACTCTGCATCAATTTCAACCGCCAGTTGATCTTCAGTCGAGGGCACGGATTAAACAGCAAGGAGATTTCTGAACGAACACGGAGATTTATCACAATGTCTGCACCGCACTCATTGATACACCGGCATCACAATGCTGTCGGTAACTGAACGAGTTCACAGACCGCGCACACAGAACCACAATTGTTAGTTCGCCTCTGTTCTTACCAGGAACACCGATAACGGCGATGATCATGAACCATATCTTTCTCACACGGGAAAATACGTCGAGCATTTTGTGTGAGATTCAGCCTGTCTTCCAGCTGCCCGCGATCTCGCTGAAAAAACTCTGAACTGATGAATCTCCACGGTCATTCATTTATACTCGCTCCGGCACACGGAATATTCAACACTACACAAGGCTGACGTGTCTTCCAACAGCTGGGGTAAAAATAAAAATGACGTAATTCAACTAAAATCCCAATTGTGAAGAGTTTGCAAAATCTCAAAGACAAAGAAATGACGATTCTCGCAACCAGTGAATATTATTATGAAACACTCTGATGGTCAGCTCTCGTTTTCATGATTGTCATTGTTGATCACGTGATGTCCTTTCCTTGGCTCCATAGAATTTGTCGTCATTGGGTAATTGTGAACCGTTATTGGGCTGCTCTGTTCACTGAGGAAATCGTCTCGGTTATGGATCTTGCAATTGAATCTGATGACGCCGATACTGAACACATGCAAACCGTGAATAAAATTAATTGTAGCACACACAAACTGCTGGAAGAACTCCGCAGATCAGGCAGCATCTATGGACAAGAATCAACAGTCGATGTTTCTGGCCTAGACGTCTTCTTCAAATTAATTAACGCTTCGTCGAGCACCTCATGTCCATCAACATCAAGCGAAATTTCCCGGTGGCCAAACATTTCAATTCCTATCCCCATCCCGAGCCGACATGTCGGTCCATGGCCTCCTCTTGCGCCATCATGAGGCCACCTACATAATGGAGGAGCAATATCTTATATTCTGTGCAGGTAACCTCCAGTTTAATGGCATAAACATTGATATCTCCATATTCTGGTATTCCCCCTTCCTTTCCCCTCTTCTTTATTTTACCACACTGGACTCTTACACTTCTCCTGACTTGCCTATCATGTCTTATTGGTGCCCGACCTGTTTCCCTTTCTTCCATGATCAACTCTCCTCTCCTATCGGATTCTTTCTTCTCCAGACCGTTTGCCGTTTCCAAATATCTCCAGTCACATAATTCGCCACCCCTCTCCCCCACCTACGCACCTGGCTTCGCCTGTCACTTTCATGCTTTTCCACATTCCCATCACTCAACCTTTTCACTCTGGCATCTTCTCCATCCGTTTGAAAAGTCGCAGCCCGAAACGTCAGTAGTTTATTCTTTTCCATAGATGTGCCTGATTGGTGAGGTCCTCCGGCATTTTGTTTGTGCATCAAACTGATGTAGTCCCTCACACAGTGAACCAGCACCCATCCATTTCGCGCTAGCGTGAAGCCAGGCATTTCAATCGACCCTCCATTTGGTTCAAATGTTTAAACCTTCTACATTTATTGCACTTGTACGAAAAATGACAATTGTTTTACAGATGCACAAAATTGACAGCGCTGTTGACAGTGAGGTAGAAAGTCGCATTTACTTGTTTGGACGATCTGAACTGACCTTTCACGGCAAATATAACACGACATTGTATACTCCGTTTCATTTTGTCCTCCGTTGTGCACATCCATTGAATGGTCTGAATCGAATGACGCACATAAACAGCCTTTCACGTGTCCAGCTACTCCGTGCGGTTTTAAGTCAATGGGTCGTCAGATATGGTATGGAATTGATCAGCTTGTCAGATGATCCTCGAAGGGCAAACAGGGGTGAATATTGATGTACATATTGATTCCGCTCCATGGATGAGTAGAGCTGGAATATTCACAAAGTGTGAGAGGTTCTGGAGAGTGCTGATGCAGGGACGGACAAGGAAATGGACGGTCAGAATTCACTGAAGGCAGAAGTGGAAGATTTAGCGTAAGTTCACGTAAGGTGTTGGCTTTCTTTGTGAACCGTTATTGACCCAATAACAGTCCCGAGGGTGAGTGTTAACTAGTTTCTCTTTCTACGAAGTCTGGTTCACTGGACGAGTTCTCCGAGTCTATGTTTCAGTCTTGGACCTTGAACATGGACTCAGGTCCAGCAGATCATCATCAAAAGAAGCAATAAACAACTCATTGCGTCCGCTTTTATTTGCTCTAATTAAGTCAGCCTGGAGGAGGAACTTCCATTCCTGCGAGCACATGGCAAGAACAACGAACTTCCCTTCGTCTAGTCTCGTTCCTGGTTACCGATTTACAGACTGGCTGTCTTTCTATCTATCTATCTATCTATCTGTCTGTCTATCTATCTATCTATCTATCTATCTATCTATCTATCTATCTATCTATCTATCTATCTATCTATCTATCTATCTATCTATCTATCTATCTATCTATCTATCTATCTCTCTGTCTATTGGACTGTCAGTCTGTCTGTCCTCTACCTGCCTGCTTGTCTGTTTGCCTGTCTAACTGTTCATCTGCGGCTCTGCCAGATATTGCCACTTTGATCGAGAGGGCTTCACAAGGAGAGGGACAATGCGAAGCCGTTATGAAGATGGAAATGCTCATTTTCTCAATCTTACCGGATCAAGGTTTACATGATGGATACACTGTGACATGAGAATGACGTCGTTTTACCATTCCATGCTCAGTTTATGGGCGTTTACCAAGTCCGACTGAATATCATGATCCACGAGCCACCCAATCTCTCACTTGGTGCACGAGTTTTCACTACATTGATGATATATGGTTTGGTGGAGACAGACAGCAAAGCCTAAGTGAAGGTCCACATGAACTGGCTGAGGAAATGAAGCACAGTGAGTGGACAATGAGCTCAAATGGAAATACCTGTTCTCGGCTATAATGTGGAGACTGGAGATACAACGGAATAATGTAAAAAATAATGATTCAGGAGAGGGCGAAGATTAACATCGAGTACCCTGCAGTCCACAACCAGGGAAGAGCTCCACTGTCGTTGTCCCGACTGAACAGCGGCTGGCATCCGAGTTTCGAAACTGCAGTTCCCCGGAGCGTCGATAGATGCCGCTGTCCCTTTCCGACTCAGACTGACAATCATTGCTGCCACATTCCTTCACGGAAAGTCATGCGGCAAGTGATGGCGCATAACAACTCATCAGCCAAACCCCGGGACCCTAGGCAACGGTGATGTTCTTTTCCTGAAAATAACAGATGGATGGACCTGTCTGTGATATTACTGGCTTTGAGATTGAGAGGAGAATTTGGAAGGACGGACGAAGAACAAAAATGTTAACAGCAAGAGACTTTACTGGCGCGGTGTCGGCTGAAAGAGCGGTGCTGTGTGGAATGAAAACAAAACTGAGACAAGGCGAGCAAGAACAGTGTGGGTGGGAATGCAACTAACTGAAAGTAGAGGGTGGGGGTGGGAGTTCCAAAGAGAGTGATAGAGTCATTAATGACACAATTTGTTGTTGACACGTTTTCCTGTGCACAACTGGAATAAATTGGCATCAGGAAAAATAAATGAACGGAAAGTTTGTGGAATGCAGAAGGAAAAGAGTGTCGGAATGTGCTGAAGAAACATAAAGTAACAATGGAACTGTTTATTGTCAGGCAGATCTATTACAAGAACGCCTGAAATTCAGAAATTAAACAGTTTTTTTTATTTTGCATGAAAAATACTTCAAAAATTGTGAACATGCGGCAGACCTGACTGTCAGTGTGAGCATCAGGCCGCCAGTCGGCTGAAGGGATTCGTTCCGAAAGGAGAAGCCAATTTCCTAAAGAAGCAAAATAAGCGAGATTTAATTGTCTGGTGACACAGCCTGAAGGAAATCATGGAAAATGGAAGATGACCGAGGCCGGAATTAGCAGCGGGATAAAGTGACAGGGTCTGGGGGCTGAGGAGCTGCCGAATGAGTTCCCCGTTTTCCAGTGACAAGCATATGACATTCCGTATTGCTGCTAATTTGTGCAGCAATTATTGGTCTGCGGTAAACGAGAATAAAAACGAGAGAGATCAGAGGACAGAGGTTTAAAATTGACATGGGGGCAGTTCCTTCATATAAAGGCCGGGACATGTTTTGACTGAACTGTCAGAAGTGGCGATTAAGGTGGAAATATCGGCAACACTTAGAAAGCCATCTCGATACTTGCCAGGATTTCAGAGGTTCAGAGGGATACTGGCAAAGTGAGGGAAAATGGGACCAGCTCGCTGGGCGTGGAGCAACTGAGGCGATGGGTCGGTTTCCGTAACCTATGACTCTAAAACTCAATTTTCATGCGACCGATTGCTTAGCCCGAGTTTAAATGGTGAGTTTATTTCTGTAAACCGTTTCACTCCTCGTAACCTGAGGCCAGCAACCCGAATGGTATTAAAGTCAAATTCATGGTGCCGCACTTGACTTGTTTACTGGAGATAAAATCAGTGGCCAAGAGTCAAAGTTACCCCTCAGCCCCTTCATATTGAGCTGTTGCTTCAGTCTTGAGGAAAGACAAAATATCACTCCATAGGCCTGGGTCACAATACCTCTCAGCTCTTCCCAAGTAGTTTCCAGCATCCCAGTTGTGTTAACATTCTCCAGCCTCTCGGTCCTTTACGCCTGGTTCGAGTATTTGGAAAATAAACTCCCCCGCCTGCTGACAAAATTGTGCTCAGGTCAGCGACGGCCAGCAAGAGTCCACTATAAACCGCCGTGTGAAATAGAGAAGGTCGCTCACTTGTGCAAAATCTTTATCCGTGAATTAGCAAAGGGGACCGTCACATCGGACAAAAGTGGGCTGGACAGTAAATTTCAGCATGGAAAACAATGTCCACTTTGTTACAAATAGTATTCATGAAAACTCTGTTCAGCTAAATGTGTTAAAACCCATGTGAGTTTCATTCGCTGGAAATGAATTTACACGTGATTGTAATCCACAGAACAATATGTCTGTCCACTCAGTTACTGCTGTTTGCAAGAGATATTCTGCTGGGGTGCTGGGGGTGGGTGGGTAAGTTACAGAATTCTTCATCATTCTACTGAATAAAGGGAATTACAGGGGCACGAGGGAGAAAATTGCCCGGGCCGATCAGAGGAGGATACTGGCGGTGATGGCCGCAGAGCAGAGATGGCTGAAGTTTCTGGGAATAGTTCACGAGGCGCAGGATCGATGTGTCGCACGCAGGAAGAAGCTGTCAAATGGCAGGGGTAAGCAACTGCGGCCGACAGGGGGTGTTACGGACTGCACAAAGGCCAAGTAAAGAGCAGATAAGGACGCAGAATCTAGGGGGAAGGATGATCGGAAATCTTTTATTTTCCAACAAAAGGCTATAAAAAAGGAAAAGACGAACTAAGAGTAAACAAGGCCATAACATAAAACAGGAAGCTAAAACACTTTTCCGTTATGTAATGTGTAGAAGGGAGCTGGGGGTTAATACTAGATCACTGGAAAATGACGTTGGTGAGGTAGTGACGTGGGGCAAAGAAATTGTAGAACTTAATGTGTACTTTCCATTTGTCTTCAGTAACGAGGCTCGGAATACGGCGCAGGTGATATTTTCCATATTGCGCCTGTTAGAATCCGTGTGGACAAGATCAGGTTATTGGTTTATTTTGTGTGTCCGAGAGGAGATATGCTACATATTTATGAGATTATGAGCGGCAGAGTTAAGATCAGGGAGTCGGTATACGTTTCGCAAGGTTAAACGTCTATCATCCGATTGCATGCATTGAAGTTCATAGGGACAAACATATGAGAGCGGCAAATGATTAACACAGAGCGGCGGGCACCAGAATTAGCGGAGAGTAGCGGAACGAATGCGATATCTGCGCTCAAGAGGTTCTCGGGCACACGAATGGACGGGGATCCGGCTCTGCTCGTGACCGAAGAATGAGCGCGAGACCGTGTTACTAGGTGCCGAAGGGCAGTAGTCACGTGAACAGAACAGACTGCGACAGAGCCGTAGAGCGAGCGATAGAGAATTGAAGTGGAAAAGGGATGTGGGCATTGACTGAGGTGGAGAGTTACAGAGACCAACCTGTATATGGAAAGCAGTGACTGTGTCAGTACAGAGCGGTGAAACTCACAGTGACGTGTTTTAGTGCACGTTCGGACACCGGGTTCACAAAGCCCGACACTATCCGCTGTTTCATGTCATATCGATCGTTTATAACACTGTACAGATATCCGGCAAACAGAGTAAATATATTAGTGCTGTAACAGTGAAGCATCTTCAACATGCTGTAGGTCAAATGGAACTCACTGCGAGTGACAGGATTCCGGACAAGAAACACAAACCTGACAAATACTGAATTTATTTAGAAAACTGATAACTCGAATGTTAAATAATCAGATTATAAATACTTCTCCGAAACGGGGGTCGTGTCACTGTCAAGTCAGAGTTAAATATTGCAAGAAGGCTACGATTCGCTTGTTGTTTGGTGAGACTGAATGGGGCAATATTGATCTAACAAGCAAAAGTGTCCCTCATTGAAAATAACATCAAGAGCAAGTATTCCATACACTAGCTGGAGGAAGTGCGTGGTTTAAGCAGAAATTCAGATTATGCCGAAACACCACCCAAGCAGCAGCTAAAGAATCTGGGGGAGGGGGTGAGGGTTTAGGGGAGGAGGAGATAAAATGGCGCCAAATGATTCCCTTTTCAAGCTCATCCACGGAAACAGCTTTACTTCATCTCTTTCGGTTTTTTTCTTCCCAAGGTGGATGGGGACCTGTTGAAGCCTCGGATCTGCGGCTGCACTCAGACTGTCATTTTTCGTTTGGGTTTCCTGCCTCCGGAGCTCACTGACCGGTCGATTTCCGACTTATCAAGGAACGTCCCGGACGGCGCGACTCCGGGAAGCGGCCCTGCGCTGCCCTGTAGACGACCAATTCCATGCCGGTGTCGCCAGCCGAGGCTCCGGGGTAGAAGGGACGTCAACGTTTCGGCAAGGCGGTTGCAGCTGACGGACGAGCGATTGCAGTAACTGAGGCACATGGTCTGTAGTGTTCCGATCAGGACTGTAGGAATGACGGTGTTGTACGCTGAGCCACAGCCAATATAAAGCATCCTGATGTAGGTATTTGTACTGTCCAGGTGACCCAAGGCTGCGAGGAGATTCACTGAGATCGCTTCTGCTATAGATCTATGGTGGCGTACGCAAATTGCAGGAGGTCCATGTCCTTACTGAGACTGGAGGTGATTATAGACATGACCTACATCTCAAAGCATTTCATCGCCGTGGGCGTGGGTGTTCTAGACAATATTCGTTAAACCAGCTTTCACTGATCTTGCTGGGCACTGGTATATTTGCTGCCCTTTTGAAGCAGGCAGGAACAATGCCATTGAAAATGTCTCAATCCCCCTGCCAGTTGGATGGCACAGCTTTCAGCGCCTTGTCAGGTACTCCTTAGGGGACTGCCGCCTTGCTGGTTTCACCCTCTTGATGGACAACCTGACGTCGGCCTCCAACGCAGAGATCACAAGGTCACCGGATGCTGCAGGATCCTCAGAGCTGAAACTTTATTCTTCCTTTCTAATCGAGCATAAACAGGGTTGAGCTCGATTGGAAGCGAAACAATACTGTCCTTCATGATGTTGGGTTTTCCTTTGTAGGAAGTCATAGCTGCAAACCCTGCCAGAGTTGACGTGTACCAGACGTCGCCTCTAAGCTCTTTCGGAACTCTTTCTTAGCTCTGGAAATAGTCCTCTGCAAGTCATACCAGGTTTTCCCGTACAGACCTGGTTCACCGGAGTTAAATGCCACAGATCTGGCCCTACGAACCTCATTGTTCGTCCGCAGGTTTTTGATCGAGAATGTACAGAGAGATTTCATAGGCAAACACTCATCCACACAGGGTTTAATGTAGTCGGTGACAACAGCGGCATCCTGGTGGCGCGTCAGTGCTGATTGACAGCGAGCGGAGATGTTATTTCCAATCCGCACAGATGGTGGACTCCAGAGTCGAAGGTGAATCCCTGAATACAGTCCAGTCCTGTAAACGCTCCAGTGCCTCCCGTGTCCATATTGTCCTCCACCTCACTACTGGACTGGGATTAGAGAGCAAACTGATAGAAATAACAGGGCATTCATTGGTTATAGAGCGAGATTCCAATATAGTATGGCCCGCAGGTAGCAGCGTCGGTGAAATTTCGGATAATGGCCTTAGCATTTTTAATGTGGGTGTTGAGATGGAGGAAAGCAGCCAAGGTTCTGAACCACAGGCTTATCAAATACACGGACAAGACGAGTAACGATGTCCTGCAAACTGAGTTCCGGTATTTAGGTGATACGTTAAAGGGCCGGACCACAAGGTTGGTGGTATCGAGATTGCTACCCATACCACACGTCACTGACGCTTGAACTATGAACATGACACAGTTCAGCACGTGGGGAAGGAGACAGGATGCAGAATGTGGATCATTGGACTCTCTTCCACGGAAGGCAGGACGTTCACAACGGGAACAGGTTGCACATCAACTGCACGGGAACCAATTTCGTTGTGTCGAGGTTTCCTGGTACTGCTCCGAGACGTTCAAAATGAAGTTGTGGTGATATGGAAATGAGTGTGACAGGTCATCTAGTGAAGTCGTTGTGGGGAATGTAGATATTATGTCTACGTTAAAAGACATGATTGAAAGGTTGGGCATAGTCTGAAACGCGTCTATTTCAATACAATGAGTGATTTAGGTGAGGATCAACACGTGGGTTTATGCGACTGTAGCCATTGGTAACAATTGCATGCGGGGTGGCAGCGCCGGCAGCTCAATATTCCGCGGCTCAGTTGTTTCATAAACGATAGAAAGGTGAGGTGGTTATTAAAGAGGAAAGGGTGGCATTACTAGTCATGGAAGGTGTCACAACAGAGATCGGGCAGGACCGACTGGAGGACTCCTCCAATGAGTCTGCATGAGTACAACGGAATTAAACCAAAGTGATGATCACGTCACTGACTACATTGAAGAGCGGCGGAATTGAGAGGAGCAAATTTGCATAAACGTCAGAAAAAATAAAGGTTGTGTTCGTAGTTGAGTTTAACTTTCAACATATTGACTTGGACTTTGATTCTATATAGAAATTGATGGGATAGAATTTGCCAAATCAATGCTGGGTAAGTGGGAGGCCTTCAGAAGCGGTATTGAGTGTACACTGCTCCTATATTCCTGTTAGAACAAAATCCAAAGTCCACCATTCTTACAGAAGCTTGCTCTTCAAGGGGTATTTTACTTTTGTTAGGCAGACGGGCTGTATAACAAACGTGAGGAATAACCACCATTTAAGAGAACACATGAGGGAAATCAGCAGGTTTAGAATCTGCCCTGATTTTGCCCTAGAAGAAAACCTGAAGGGGACTTAGGAAGACAGGTGGATAGACAGAGAGATAGATAGAAAGTAAGATAGATAGATAGATAGACAGATAAATAGTATATAGACAGATAGACGGATAAGTTTGTTTTGAATCAAATTAGGGAGGCTAATGTCCAGATCCTTGAAAAGTTGTCCACGCGAACCTTGTGGGAGGTAAGTCCATTAATTTCTGGGGTCTCGGCTGAGATATTTAAACGATCCTTAATCGTGGTTAAGAGGCCAGGTGACTGGAGAACAGGTATTGTCCTTTTATTCCTGCTCGGGAAGGGCTCGCAAATTACAGGCCGGTGAGTCTGAAGTCGGCAGTGGGTAAATTATTTCAAGGTACTCGAAGGGACGGTATATATATGCTAAGTATTTCGATAGACATGGCATTATTGTTGAAATTCAAAGTAGCTTTGTGAGTGGTACGTCATATATCAGCAATCTTACAGACATTTTTTCTAGGAGTTACTAGAAAATCTGATGAAGACGTGTCAGTGGATCTCGTTGATTTGGACATCAACAAAGATTTTGACAAAGCCCACATGGGAGGTTAGTCCAGACCGTTCAGTCCATTTCTTTCAGTGGGATGTGGTAAACCGGATTCAACATGACTGCGGTAGAAGCCAGAGAGTGAAGTTATATGGTCGCCACTCTGAATGGAGGCCTGATAATAGTGGAGTGCCGCAGTGTTCACCGCTGGCTCTGTTGTTAATGCGGACGTGTGGGTTGTTGCACACTGGGAGGACTGACCAGCGTGGGACGTACACATGGAAAAGTACGGCACTGAGTAGCGCCGTGAACAAAGGGGTCTGTGAGTATAGATCCATTATTCATTGATAGTGGTGTCTGAGGGAGATTGGGTCGTAAAGCGGGTTTTGGGCAGTTAGGCGTTGACAAATCAGACTATTTAGCTGAGGATGTAATTCTGAAGTTGGATTGTACGTTGGTGAGACTCAGTTTGGAGTATTGTGTGGAGTTCTGATCAACTACCTGCACAAAGAAATCACTGAGAGTGAACACATAGAGAGAAAATTTACAAGGCCGTTGTTGAAGCTTGAAGATCTGATTTATGGGGAATGTTTGAATTATTTCGGACATTGATTTTGTTTTCCTGATCCTGAGCGCAGGAGAATGTGGGGAGATTGCACAGAGGCATACATATTATGAGGGGTAAATGGAATCAGGCTTTTGTCACTATTTGGGTGAGACTAAAACTGCCCTTCATAGGTTAGGGATGAAAAGTAAAATATTTAAGGGAACCTGATGGTGAGCTCTATTTCACGAGTGGGGAGACTGTGCAACAAGTTGCCAGCGAAAGTGGTGGACATGGGCTTGAAGTAACATTTAAGAGAAATTTGGGTAAGTACGTGAATGTAACGGTACGGAAGTCGAGGCAGAATTTGACACGGACCGGATGGGTCCAGTTTTTTGTGCTGTGATACACTATTTCACTGGCTCCTCTGAAATACATTGAATGAACATCGAACCCATTGTTTGTCATGAACCGCCAAGAGTTCAGTGTGTTACCCAATGTCACAATGAGTAAAAATAGACCGAAACAAACACTGGTTGTTTGTTCACTGTCCTGTGGCTAATGTAACTAAGGGGGCATTAATTGGCTTAAGGGACTTTCCTCCTGGTGTATAAGGTCTC
>NW_027332001.1:1945231-1965231 GCF_048418815.1 Hemitrygon akajei
ACTGAACCACCGCATCTGGGCAAGTAGGCAATTTTCGTACAGCTGATCGACGCTTCTGGCAGAAAATGGGATACCCAGCAATTTATTATATCGTCTCAATTTACTATCCCGTACTGGCAGCCGTTGGTATTCCAGGTAAGGTCACGGAAATGCCGAGATGCGCGACATACTGTAGTTTTTAAATTATGCGCTGCAATTTAGAGCGGGCGTGTTTTGCTGTTCAAGTCTTTTCATGTAAAATCACTCAGGAAATAATGAAAAAAGAAAGACTTTTCATCGATTTGTTTAAAATATGATTTGCTTGACTTTGATATCTTTACTGTTTTTTTCTTGTTTGTTTTAATGTACTGAATCATAACCTTTTCTGTATAATCATAACATTTTTGTTTTGAATGTAATGAATTTGCCGCTGATATTAAACCCGAGTCTGGTTCAGATCCTAATACACAGTGATTGTGTGTGATTCATGATGTCCTCTGTCTGGAATAGTTATGGTGACTGTCCTGTGTATTCAACCAAATGGTATGTGCTGTCCTGGTTGTCAGTCCATTGGAAACTGATATCTGAAGGGTCAATGGAAGTTCATAAGGGATACAAGAGAAAAGTAAAATTAATCCAGAGGGAAAAGTGTTCTATGGAAATACCCTGAATTTAGAATAAACGAGAATGTCAATTTATTCTGGAGGGGTAGAGTTATGCAGCACGAAAAAGAGATATTTGATCCGAAGTTTCCATGTCAAATATGATGCTGCGCGATGTTTAAGCGATCGCCTCACAACCTTTCAAACGCTTCATAACCATTCACCCATCCAACTGCCTTTTATTATTGGATCTCCTGCAGCCACGTCATTGCGCAGCATAATTCACCTAATTGTCCCATTTGTATAAACGTTACCCCTCAAATACCTATTGAACCTTCCCCACTCAATTTATACCCGCGCCGTCAGGATCAGGATTCCGCAACCCTGTAAAAATAGAGTGGGTGAATTTACACTGTCTCTGTCCTTTGTGGTTTTCTGTGCTTCTGTGTGATTAACGCCCATCTACCTGCGCTGCAGCGAATAATGCCCAGCTCTTATCCATCTCTCTCTGCAAAGCAGTTTCTACAATCCTGGAAACATTCTGGTAAATTGTCTCTGGACTAATTCAGGGTGAGCCTTTCCAACTACAAGGTGACCACAATGCTCACAGTTGATTGTGTACAGGCGTAACACAGACGTGTACATTTCCATTCCCATCCAAATTTTTTTGCTCAGTTCCTTCACTGATGAAGCCTATCGATGCGAGCTTCATAACAACCCTGTCCGCCTTATGTTCCACTTTCAGTGAATCATGTTCTTGAAATATACACACCTGTATTCTCGAGACTCCACGGATCCCTAATGTTCGCTGAGAATCTCCTACCTTTCTTATCTTTCAAATGTAAAACCCTCCACGTGTCCCAATTAAGCTCCACCATTCCATTCTTTGTCCAACTGACTGAGCCGATGAAGATAGCAGCCTGATGTTTGATAGCTGACCTCACTCTCCATTAGACAATCTATTTTATTGCCGTCTGTAAATTTATTCCCCGGGTTTTGCACACTGTTATCTAAATCTTCGATATAGATGACACATGGCAATTGGCCCGGCAACAATCGCTGAACAAATCACTATTCGCTGACTTGCGATCCCAGACACAAATTTCCACCATGGATTTCTTCTCCCTCCCACCAAGGATTACCATGATGGGACTGACGGCTTTGTGGCAAAGTGTGCGGATGATACGAATGATGGGTGGATAGGTAGGTATTGCTGAGGAAGCAATGCGATTGCAGTAGTGCTTAGACATATTGGAAGAATGGGCACAAAAGTGACAGATGGAATACAGTATTGGGAAATGTACTGTAATGCATTTTGGTAAAACGAACAATAGTGTGGACTGTTACCTAAACGGCGCGATATGGACTACCAGTTTTACCATGCAAGCAACGTCACACTGAGCAATCGAGACACATTGAGAAATTACTGTCTCTTTCTATCTCTCTTTTCTCAGTTAATTTAGCGGCGATTGCGATCCTGTGTCGCAGAAATTGTGGGCTCTCCAAATGTATCACTCGCTACCTCGTGGCCATGGCGGCAGCAGATCTGATGGTCGTTCTCCTTGGTGTTGTATTGGATAAAGTCAATGCTCTCTATCAGTATGCTGTTTTTGTCGTGAAACCCCCGCTGTGTGTTGTGGGACCTATTCTGACGATTGCAGCATTGGATTCTTCCGTTTGGCTGACGGTGGCTTTCACTTTCGATCGCTACGTCGCAATCTGCCTTCAGAAGCTGCGTCCCCGATATTGTACG
The DNA here is from genome assembly GCF_048418815.1 of Hemitrygon akajei. Taxonomy (NCBI): domain Eukaryota; kingdom Metazoa; phylum Chordata; class Chondrichthyes; order Myliobatiformes; family Dasyatidae; genus Hemitrygon; species Hemitrygon akajei. Next base: position 1,947,566 of record NW_027332001.1, read on the forward strand.
GAGAGAACAGCGACCGTGGTGATCGTGGCAGTGGTCGTAGGCAGCTGTGTTCAGACAATTCCATTTTACTTTGCAGGAGAACCAGGGACGTGCATTCCCAAACCCGAGTACTATACATCATCCCTGTGGAGAGGTTACGAGTTATTTGACACCATCATTACCTCATTATTACCATTTGGTTTAATTCTGCTGTTCAATGTTTTAACCACCAGATCTATTATAGCAGCGAATATGGTTCGTCGTGGACTTCGGAACAATACTGACAACAAAAGTGATCCAGAGGTTAAGACCCGGAGAAAGTCAATGGTTTTGTTGTTCTCTCTATCTGCCAATTTCATATTATTGTGGATAACCAATATTGTACACTCCATGACCTGGGCAGCGGTAAATATGTTTTTCACAGACAAATATTACAACACGCCTACATTTATCCTACAAGTGTCCGGGGAAATGTTGATATTGCTGAGTTCCTGCACTAACACGTGTATCTATGGACTGACACAGAGGAAATTCAGGGAGGAGCTGAAGAATGGGGCGAAGTATCTGTTTACACTGAACGGGAAGCTCTGTAAATAAAATGTAAATTTAATTATCCCTAATTGTGTTTTGCCATAAATATGTAGAGGGTTACTTTTGTATCGCTGTTCGGTGGCTGTTTCAGTTTTCACTCTATAACTCGTTGTGTTTTGCATGGAAACGTGACCAGCAGATTAAGCAGCAACAATGTGATTATTATCTCTGCGCACCACGTGACTATTCATACGTATAACGTCGGATTAAAATTCCTCTGTGGTAAATGAAGAACTGAAACTCAGAACTAAGAATGACGAAGTTCAATATCAAAGTAGTTTTATAAAATAATTACGACGATGACACGAGATGCGACAATGAACATGCAAAAGCAGACAAAATGTACAAGCCACTGTGAGTCTGTAGAAGTTTGTAAAAGTTGAAATACCGAATCTGCGGAAACTTTTGTTAATATACTTGCAATACATTTGCAATATGTGGTCTCCAATCCAACTACATTACTCTGAACTCTGCTAACTTCTTTTCCATTGCGAAAGAGGTCGGAAGTCACAACTGCAAATTTCTCTCCATAGATGCTGCCTGACTTGCTTAGCTTTTTGTTGCCTGTATAAAAACTCAGCTGAATCTAAATGCGTGCTGTACGTCAGGGACCCTTATGCATGTGCAGATATTGATCATGTCAGTGTCACGTGCTAATCTTCAGTATTACGAAGTCAACAGCTATGCATGTTGTGGAAGTGGGGTGTGATTGGGGACATCCTATTCCCTTCCCAAACACGTAATCAGGATTGCAGGAATTCATGACCATGTAAGGGTTTCAGGCACCTGAAGGATCACCAGTGCCTTTCGTTATTACGTCCTTTTCCCGCGTTTATACAAACTCATTGGGATTATAGTACTGTGTCATTTAGTTTCCTTCCATTAAATCAGATCTAGCTATGTTGTAGTCCAAGAGTTTCCGAAACTATTTATACCATGTACTTTTACCATTAACAGAGGGGTTCGTGGACCCCAGAATGGAAACACTATCGCAACGGAAAATATTCCTGTTGAATCTTGCATTATATTTAATAGATTTCAAAGCAGAGCAAGTTATTTTTTTACATGTTGTGAGCAAGGGACGGAAGCATTCCTTCATTGCCTGTGTGACCGCTGTAGCTTTGTCACAGATGGTTATATAGCTGAGGAGCAGGAGAGAACATTACGCGTATTTTCCCGATTTCTTTTATAATTGAAACGTGAGCAAGTATCGTGTTGCAACTGTTATGAGTGATGAACAGTCCTGATGGACAGTGGGGTGCGGAGTTACCCATCCCCCCCCCCCCGAGAACCACGAACCATTACTGTTGCTATGCTGCTCATGAGAGAGAGAGATGGAAAACATGCAAGAACATCTGCTACAGTTAAGAGAGGGGAGAGAGACCGTTGATTTACTGTATTATGACTTCTGGGAGGGTTATTTATCTTCTACTATTTTGCTCATTAACATTCCTCAGTGGACTGCAAGAGTGGACGGGTTTGATGGACACAGTCATTCAAAATTGATTGATATCTGAGTAGGGATAAAAGACAGGTCTGGAGAGACACCCTTCAGACACACCAGGAGACACACCAGTGGACATTGATTAAGTGTTGGAACCCACAAGGAAAGGTGGAGGCATCGGAGACCGAACCAGGAGATCGGTCAGCTAAACTCACAGTGTTACAGCAGGGCCGGTGGAGACTTGAGTGTGTGTCCACTCATGCCAGAGTGACGAGTCCACCACAGAAGAACGGTCTAGCTGAATGACAGAGGGGTTATAACTGAATGGCCACAACGACCCGATGAATTTAGAAAGGAGTAAAAGGTTTGCCTGCCGCAACAGTTGCTGTTACATCTCTCTCTCTCACTCTCTCTCTCTCTCTCCAACGATTACAACACAACAGCCATATCTACATCAGCACGCATGAACTGAACTGAACTTTATATTTTTCTATGACAATTCATTTACCTCTAGACATCGATAGAGCTTGTTTATTATTGCTTATTATTATTCCTACACTTTTAGGTTTATTATTGCTAACTTGTGTTTTATATATATATATATATATTCATTAGTGGTATCGTTTTGCTTATTTTACTAATAAACACTTTTGAATATAGTACCACCAGACTCCAACCGATTCTTCGTTCTCTGCTGGTTTGACACCCAGTTACGGGGTATGTAACACAACAACCGAGTGCAAAATGTCCTTCCATATCCGGACAAAGTTCTCCGGCGATAAAGACCCCAGACAAATCCTAAAGAAGGGGCTCGATCAAAAACATCGACTGTTTATTCAGCTCCAACATTTTGAGTGAATTTCACTAGATCTCCGTCATCTGCGTTATCTCTTAAATTTGAGATATAATCGGCATGATAATTGTTTGATGTAGTAGGTATTCTGTATGAATCATTTATCACTGAGAGCGGCCATTTCAAGCGCATGGCTTTGCGTCTTTCTCTGTCCGGGTGTTATTCTCTGCCTCCGGGATGAACTAAATGCCGATCAGTCTGTACGTAATTAGCAGTGTTCTCCTCATACCGAGGAAAAAGGCCTGGCAGCACAGAAGTCTTTGGAAAACATAACCACCCTCCTAATTTCCAGAATTAAGTTGACAGCCCAGGCTGTGTTTTCTCCCTACAAAGGACAAACCGTTTACTTCTGCATTTTGTACGAGTTTTGAAGAATCACGGCGAATTTGAAATTGAGACAGAAAAGATGTTAAAGAACTCTCAATTGCCCGCCACTGCTGAACAAGACAGATTCTTGATCAAAATCTGATTTCAATTGAAATGCATTGATACAACGTTCCCTGAAATGCAGATCATTAGAAATAGCTCCTGCGAATTGAATCGAGTTAAAGCAATGATGCTGCTCTCTGGGACAGTGATTATAAATTTCTGCAAATTTGCTGATATTTTGTTCCACTCCTGAAGCTGAAGTGACCTGAATTGATAAAGTGTGACTGTGTTACACTTTATTTAATATTGAAGTTATTTAACAAACTGTGTTAGTTTGAGATGCACCACCGTTCTGAGGTGTTGTGTCGTTCGTATAAAATCCATCACTATTAGGAGCAGATAATCAGGCGTGATTAAATTTTGTTTATTTTAATTCTTAGTTTTATTCCTGTCGAATTTGTGATGAGAGATGATTTTCTTCCTTTTGCATTTTCTCCAACAACGGAATGTTTGAAAACAAGTACGGCGTGAATTCTTTCCGAATGATTCACTCGTCCGTGCGTCTCCATTTCAAAATTTAAAAACATAACTAATTCAACAGATGCTGGAAATCTAAGACAACACACACACATACACAGACACACACACACACACACACACACACACACACACACACACACACACACACACACACACACACACACACACACACGCACACGCAACGTTGGGGGAATTCAACAGGGCGAGCAGCAGTTATGGAAATGTATAAGCGGTTGAGGTATCGGGCCGAGATCTTTCTTCATGTCTGGAAAGTAAGGGGCAAATTGGCGCCAGAATAACATAGCGTGAGGAGGAGAAAGGTGATAGATGAATCCAGGTGAAAGGCGAAGAGCTGCAGCGGAAGAAATCTGATAAGAGAGCACAGTGGAGTGCAGGAAAGCTGGAAGTAGTTAGGGACGCCGTGTGAGGTGATAAGCGGGTGAGAATAGCCCAGAGTGGGGAATAGAAGGAAAGGGAGAGGGGGGGAGGGATCTCTTTTTATCGACATTCATGACACCAGGTTGGAGGCCACCTAGACGGAAAATAAGTTGTCTCTCCTCCCTCTTGAGGTCAGCCTCACTGGGGCACAAGAGGAAGCAATGGACGGAACATGTCGAATCGGGAAAGGGAATCAGAATTAAAATGTTTGGACGCCGGGAAGCTCCGCTTTTCACGGATGGGGCGGTGGTGCTCGAGGAAATCAGCCCCAGTTTATCCCGGGTCTCTCCAATGTAGAGAAGGCCGCACCTGGAGCATCAGACACAATGGACGATCACAGCAGATTCGCAGGTGAAGTGTTGCCTTACCAGGCAGACTGTTTGGGCCCGGTCTGATGGTGAGGGAGGAGATGAATGTGCGGGTGTAGCGCTTTGGGTGCTTGCAGGGATATGCACCGCGAGGGAGATAGGTGCGGAGGGCTGAATGAAGCAGGGCGTCATGGAGGGAGAGATCCCTGTGGAAAGCAAGAGATGGGAACGGGAGCTAGTGATATCTTTGTTGGTAGCATCACTTTAAAAATGGGATCATCCCATTCACGCTCACCAAGTCTTCCGCCACTTTATCGGCGATGGAGTTCCTACCATCCCATGACGTTGCGCACCCAAAAAAATCATAATTTTCAACTTCCGCCATCTCCAAAGAGATCGTAGAAACAATCTTATTTTTACCTCTACCCCCAACCACACTCCGCTTTTCACAGCGATTGCTTCCACCGTTATTCAATTGCCATTCCGTCCGTCACCATTCATCTCCCTCCCGGCGCTTACCCCTGCAAGCGGCCACAGCGCTACACCTGCCCATCCACCTCCTACCCCACCACGGTCTCTGTCCCCAAGCAGCCCTTCCAGGCGAGGCAACAATTTACCTACGAATCCACTGGGATAGTCTGTGTGTCCAATGTTCCCGAAGCGGCTTTCTCTACATTGGCGAGATTCAGCGTTAATCGGGGGACATTTCGTCGAGCAGCTCAGCTCCATCCGCCAAAAACAGATCTTCCCGCAGGCCAAACATTTTAATTTCGCTTCCTACTCCTGTTTGGAGCAGCTTCCTCTCTTTTTCTGTGATGAGACCATCCTCAGGGTGGAGGAGCAACAGCCTATATGTTGTCTGGGTAGCCTCCTCCCTGACGGCATGAATATCGAATCTCCTTCCGGTATAAATAATGATCACCCTTCTCCTTTTGTTCTCTTCCTCAATCTGGCCTTTTACCTCTTCTCTGCTGCCTATCACCTCCTCGTCGGTCCTCACCAGCTTCCCTTTCTCGTAGGGTCCATTCTCCAGTTTAATCAGATTCATTCCTCTCGATCCTTTTCGTTTTCCTGTCCACCAGGCTTGATCTATTACCGTCCAGCTATCCGTCTCCTCCTCTGTTACCTTTTTATTCTGGCGTCTCACCACTTCGTTCTGGAGGAGTGTCTCGGCCCGACACTTCGCCTGTTTATTCATTCCCAAAGATGCTGCCTGACCAGCCGAGTTCCTCTCGCAGTTTGTTTCTGTCGCTTTTAGTGTTTTTGTTGAGAGACATCGTGACGGAGCTGAAAGTCAAATGTGTCATTGCGATATTTTTGAGCCATTGATGCCTCTTGCATTTCACAATAATGAAGTTGAATTAAAAGCCGGGCGCCCCATAATGTTCATGTTATTAATGACTCTGAAAACCTGTACTCAGATAAAGCACTTTAATGGCCAGGAGCTTTCCATCCTTGCGGCTGCAAACATTTGGAACGAGTTACTCTCAGAAACATCAAGCTGTCATTGTCTCACGATGTGATTCTGAAGTGGTCATTGGTCTAATGATACATTAGTAGATTTGTAGGTGGACAGTGTGGGATTTATTTGTCAGTTTCATGGCTCCGATTTGTGACTATCCCATTGACGAGGTGAATGCTATGAGTGAGTTGATTAGGTAGTGATTCGTTATAACATTGAAACTTGCAATGTGTTTGAACAACATTGCTTGATATTCAGGGTGTGTTCTCCAGTATTCTCATTTTGTTGGTCTGGCGCTAACATTTGGGATTATGTCACACCATGTATTTTGTTCTAGTCTACTTTATGTGATACATTCTAGAGGTTACCGAGTGTTTCAGCCTGCTGAAGGAAATGAGCAAAGTTCCGAATGACAATAGATGAGCTTGGCAGGGATCCTCAGGGAAGAGTGAAGGGCATAAAGTGTTGAAACTGGAGAGTTCTGTCCATTCGTCCAGGGAGAATTTGGAGCGACACCGATAATCAATGGGCAACATTCTGATCTCCTTATTGAAAGGAGAAGAGAAGGACGCTGGTCACGTAGGACACCAGTGTGGAATCCATTTGACAATGAGTGACAGAGGAGAGTTCAGCCCCTCCTCCGGCTGCTGCCTGAGCTCAGTCTGACAGACGAGGTAAAGAGCTCAGATGTTGCAGCACGTAGCACAGGTCATAAAGAATGAAGGCATTTTCAAACAATGTGGGACGTCCACCGCATGAATCATCTTGTTCCAGATAACCATCACCCCATACAATGTCCATACAGGATGAAATCTCCTGAGAGGACTAGCAGGTACAACCGAAGATTTTGTGAGGTCCCGCATCTTGGGGTCGCTGAATCTCTGACTACTACTAGAAGCCTGGAGTCTGCCGCGGGCTCTACTGGCCACTGAATTGTTCGTGATGGTGAAACCATCGAGCAGGACGACAACGAGGAATGGGATCAGAGTTGAAAATACAGAACGAAGGACACCCATTACTGTCCAAAATAGTGACACAAGTAATTCTCATCTCGACATGCAAAGGCATGTTAAAGGAAGGATATATATGGACGACAGATAGCGGTTGACAGTTTCAGAGATTGCACTCTTTCCCCGCGATGGTATGACAATCGTCACCACGTTCACTGTGAAAAGCAGAAGTACAGAAATCATACATCAAACTGAGAGCCTGGGTGTGCCAATGTCTGTTTTATCGCCCCAATATATCAGCCACTATCGTTACAAGTGAATGGACAAGACATTGAACAGGTGCGGAAGTTTGAATAGCTTGGCAGCTGTCTGAAAGATGACGGGAGATGTGAAGTTGAGATCAGAAGGGGAATAGGTATTGGCTAAGACCCAGTTCATGAAGCTAAATGATCTACTATGCAATCAGAAGGTAGACATCCAAAAGTAGAATCCGCTTCCTCGAGTGTTACGTGTGGTCAGTGCTGAGGTGAGGATCAGAAACATGGACCCTGAGGAATGATGACATGAAACGAATTGATGCTTTTGAAACGTGATGCTGTCGACGAATGTTGAAGATCAGCTGGTAGAGTAAGTTTCAAATGAGAGGGTTTTGTCTGAAGTTGATAGACCACGGAGAGCTTTCTAAACCCCTACCTCTCCTTGTATAGAAAACCTATCATCACCCACCCACCGTATTTTCCCACTCGTATTTGTTATTCACATCTTGGAAAAAAGGCACAAGCGGTTGAGTCTATCTTTGCCTCTTACGGTCGTGCATAACTCTATCAAGTCACCTCTCATCCTCCAAAGAGATAATCCCAGGCTCGCTCCAGAGCTTTCCAATCCAGAACGAATCGATTTTTGCTTCGCAGTAGCAACGTATCTAACCAGATCCACATCTCTACCGTTTTCCGGAACTGTGCCAATGAATATACAATTTTAAGAGTTTAAACTTTCTTTCAAATACCCATACAGTGCCTATGAAAAGTATCCACCAACTTGGAAGTTCTTGTTTTATTGTTGTACAGCATTGTATAATAGTGGATTTAATTTGGATTTTTTTATCAGCAATAAACATAAAAAATTCACTCCATGTTAAAGTGAAAGCAGATCTCTAAAACGTGATCTAAACTAATTACAGATATAAAACTTAGCGTGACTGGGGTAGAAGAAAGAGAATGTGGGAGGGCGAGATTGGTGTGATATCCGGGGGGGCGGGAGCGGGAGAGAGAAAGGTGGCGAGAGTGATAGAGATAGGTAGAGAGAGTGAGAGAGGGGAAGAGGGACATGGAGACGGAGAGAGAGAAACTGTGTAGAAAGCGAGTGTGGAGAGAGGGGGATTTGGGGGTAGAAAGAACCTGGGAGTGAGGTAGGAGAGAGCAATGTGCAGCGAGAGAGAGAGAATGACTGGAGGGGACAGTGGAGAACAGAGACAGGAGAGAGAAACCGTGTAGAGAGAGAGGCTGGGTGACGAGAGAGATTTCAAATGGCTGAAGATATAGGAGACTGGGGGAGACCGAGATGCCCAGAGAGACATAGGGGGGAGAAAGTGACCAGGCCTGGGCAGAGATGTGGGAGACTGGGCGGACGTGGTAAGTCATAGATGAGGGGGTCTTGGGAAGAGTGAGTCAAAACCGAGAAAAATGTACCGTGAGTGTCTAGAGGGCTTTCCGCCACGCATAGCATTCTGGGACTGCAGTGCCACCATTGTAAAGTGGGGCCGAATAATACAACTCGCATCTGCGCTCTCCCTCCCTCGTAACATTCTTCGCCACCGCTCTCTCTCTCTCTCTCTCTCTCTCTCTCTCTCTCTCTCTCTCTCTCTCTCTCTCTCTCTCTCTCTCTCTCTCTCTCTCTCTCTCTCTCTCTCTCTCTCTTCTCTCTCTCTCTCTGATCTCCAACCTCCCTCCTTGTGGACGACATTTCCGAATATACCGTTTACAGTGCTGTATGCTGCTTTCGTCGTCGTCGTTAGGTCGCATCTGGAATTTCCAGCTTGCGAACGATTTCCCGCATGTCGCTCTGTCCCGACACTTGTCCACAACATCCCTAGTCTTGTCCAGCTTGGTCCAAACCTTGACGTTATCCATTCACGTTGTTCTTTGCCTTCCTCTTAGTTTCTTTCCCTCCACCTTTCCACATAGCAAGTCCGACACGATGTTATCTCTCCACGATATGTCCACAATAAGCAACTTTTAACTTTATGATCTTTTCCAGCAATATCCGTGGTCTATCAACTTCAGACAAAACCCTCTCATTTGAAATTTACTCTACCAGCTGATCTTCAACATTCGTCGACAGCATCACGTTTCAAAAGCATCAATTCGTTTCATGTCATCATTCCTCAGGATCCATGTTTCTGATCCTTACCTCAGCACTGACCACACGTAACACTCGAGGAAGCGGATTCTACTTTTGGATGTCTACCTTCTGATTGCATAGTAGATATTTTAACTTCATGAACTGGGTCTTAGCCAATACCTATTCCCCTTCTGATCTCAACTTCACATCTCCCGTCATCTGTCAGACAGCTGCCAACCTATTCAAATTTCCGCACCTATTCAATGTCTTGTCCATTCACTTGTAACGATGCCATCATGAGTGAGTCTTCAGTGTTTGTTTTGCTTACCACCATCGATTTTGTTTTCATAGGGTTGATTTTTAGTTCGCATTCAAGGCTTTTCTCATTCACTTTATTCAGCATAATTTGCAGTTCTGTCAGCTAACAACGCGGTTTCGTCCGCATACCTGATGTTTCCCACCTTCCGGCCTTCGATTGGAATACCTGTTTCCTGATGGTCTCATTCCCGGAATATCCATTCTCCGTAGAGGTTGATCAAACCAGGCGAGCCAACGCAACCTTCAGCAATATCCGCACACCTGACGTTTCCCACCTTCCGGCCTCCGATTGGAATCCCTGTCTCCTGATGGTCTCATTCATGAAATATCCATTCTCCATAGAGGGTGATCAAACCAGGCGAGCCAACGCAACCTTCAGCAATATCCGCACACCTGATGTTTCCCACCTTCCGGCCTCCGATTGGAATCCCTGTCTCCTGATGGTCTCATTCCCGAAATATACATTCTCCATAGAGGTTGGACAAATCCGGAGAGCTTTCTGCCTGGTTTAATACATGCCCATGGCGATAGCCCATTTTCTGACCTGACCGCCGCTTCCTGTTACCAGTACAATTTCCTTATTCTCCCATCCCAGATCGTACTTGTTCAGCATCTCTGTTACTTTCTCATGCCTTTCTTTATCAAAAACCTTTTCATATTCAATAAAGCATAAGTAGATGGTCTTTTGTGCCTCAGTGCATCTGTCCAGGAAGTTTTCCATCGCAAATGTTCCTTCCCTTGTTCCTGAGCCTTTACGAAAACCAAACTGTGTTTCTTCAGTTTCACCGCTGATTGTATCTTTCATTCTGCCGAACACTTTTTTCAACATTAACTTGACGCAGTGAGACATTATGCTTATAGTCCTGGGTTCGCTACATTTTATTGTCCATGGCTTTTTTGGTAAGTCGATAAATACCGATTTGAGAAAGTCCTCCGGAAGATTTCCTGTCATCTAACTGTTGTTTAGTATCGCTGAAAGGTTCGATTTTCCCTTCGGGCCAAGTGATTTCAGAATTTGAGTGGAAATCTTATCTTCACCGGCCGACTTTCTGACGTTTAGACTCCGAATCGCACTTTCCATCTCTGACATCTATAGTTTTTATGCTGATTAGTCAGTTGTTTTGATTGTGGTAAATCCTAATTCCTGCTATCTTCAAATATTTCCGAGAAATACTTAACTCATCTGTCCATGATTTCTTCATTATCATGGCATGGATTACCACTACCGTCTTCCATACACCCAGCTGATGGCACAGTCCTCCTTCATTTCCTCATATCCTTTACCTGTTGGTGAAGGCCTCTATAATCATGACTTCGTTCATACTGCTCAATTTCACCGCACTGTTCATTCATCCAATTCTCTTTCGCTTCCTTACATGTTCTCTGAATCAAGCGGTGCAGGACTTTGTATCGTTCATTATCCCGGTGTTTTACCTGATGTTGCTTTAGGTTGTGAAATTGAAGACTTCTGCGTTTTCCACTCAAGAATATCCTCTCCTCACCAATACTCCTCGGAACAATAACGCGGCCGCACAAGTCAGATGGGTGGAAACGGATGAGCCACAAATCAAGAAAACAGCATTATGACCAGATTCTATTGTTCTACGGTTTCGCACGCTTCCCTGCTACTAGATTTAAAGGCAAGCCTTTTACTTGTACCTCAGAGTTCCACACATGTGGACTCTCCATGATATCTTCCTCAAATAAATTAGTCTCCGATTGAAATCTGGTGCCGAACTTCATTTTGAAATATCTCTGACAAATTGCTGTAGTCCAGCAGGATCCCGACAAAACGGGGTGGCCCGATGGAGTAACTGAGAGCCGCAGAGGCAATTTCGAGTTCGCCCCCCGTTGGGTGTTCCGCTTTGAGCCTCCCTGATCCTGGCCCATGACCGGGTAGAAAGGATGGGATCGGCGGAACCAAGTAGGAAAGACCGCAGCATTATGTGAAGTATTGTGTGAAATAAGGAGGTCCGGATCCGGATCCTAGTCACACCCAAGGTGTTCTCCGATTAGTAAATAAAACCAGTGGATATAAATAAGACTTGAAGAGACGAATGTAAATAAATTTCGTTCGCGCTTGTGCCTGCGACTGACCGTCTTTCCTTTGCGGGACCAGGTAAGTAGATTGAAGGCGGATAGGAAGTAGTGTTACGTATTCGGGCAACAATAATATAGATGAGTTAGGCAAGGGGTTTTATAACGAATAACACGTTTATTAAACACTGATAACAAACCCCCTTCAAATGTAAACAAACCCAAACAATGGTCCGAGCTCAGCTGCTGACAGCTGGTCAGACAGTTCTTAATAGCTTTGCAGTCTCAAACAGTCTTTAAAGTAGTATTGAAAAAAAAAACAGTTCTCCAAAGCGAATTGCCGAATGAAAACAGTTCAAAGAACGATATGCCGACAGTTCAAAAGCTCACGGTACTTTTAAAAGGAGAGACTTTTTAAAGCGATGTAAATTCTCTTCCACGTCGATGTCCTTCGATTCCCAGCGTCGAACTCCCACGTCGAATTTTATTAAATATAACAACTTAAAGTGACTGCCCTCTCTTCCACACTATTCTCAAACCCTTTCTGGTCATCCCAGGGGTCAACAGTGAGAATAGTCAACGAAATCCTTCCGAATGAGGATCACCCAAGGTCGAAGTCAATCCATCCACCGTGTCGAAAATCGATTCTTCTCGATTTGTCTTCCAAATTCTTATCTTCACTCTCCATCAGCAAAGAAACCGTTGGCTCTGACCTTTTAAACTTTAGGCATTATATAAAACTTCATTTTTAACTAAACTGCGTCATCACATTAAATCACACAGTAACATGAAGTCATCTTGGCAAATCCAGCCACGAACTGCCCCACCTGACAGGGTGGGTCTTCCTTTTATACCCTGTAGAAAAAACCTGTCACATGACCTCTACTGGCGGGAAAATGACATCACTCCACCATTACCTCATGTCCAGTATAACTTCAACCCCAGTCACGTGACAAGGGTACCACCGTCACGTGTCACGGGTACGTAACAGTAGTAACAGTAAAGTTGATCAGGAATGCGGGGAAGAGAGTTTCCTGTACAGATAAAGATGAGAACCGGGTAAGTAGATTGAAGGGAAATGGTAAGTAATGATAGTAATGTTGATGAGTGAAATGCGGGAAGAGTTTTCTCTGTAAAGGTAAAGAAGAAAACGAGAAAAAAGAACCAGAAGGTTGAACGAGTAAAGAAATCCCAGGGAGAGCCGCTGGTGCCGCCAATCTCCCTGCTGATGAGGTCTGGTTGGAAAGTGGATACAATGAACATGTGATTCCTTTTACCAGAGACTTGTGTGGTTGGACACAAGGACTGTGGCTCTATGGGAGTCTTCTGAGTCATAGACAATTAAATACACCCTGGGTCGAGTTTGTTGGTGTGCGTGTGTGTAGTTAAATGATAATAAACTTGACTGAACCTGAATAAGTGCTGGAGGTAGCTAAGCGAAATTAACCTCGTAATAAATAAAACTAGACTGGCTGACGCAACCATGTCCAAACGCAAGAAAGGGGAGGCATCTCAGTGCTTATATCCTCACCTAGACAGCCTGAGCCCAGGCCGGAATGTGGTCTGGACAAAGCTTTAATGCTAGCAGAAGCTATAGGACAGAATCAAACACCCGACCCCGCCTGATAACGCTCAGTTAACCGAAACAGAGGTGGGTGGGAACAACCCGCAAGATAAAGAACTATCGAAGGAAAGATGAGCCCATTTCTAGGGTCGCTTCTGCACCGGTCGAGGGGACTGAAAAATGGGACATGACTATAATTTGCGTATTAGAACAGGGACCGGGGGGGGGGGGGGGAATAAAAAGAAGCGAATTCAGAAGTCGATCCTGTTACACAATATCCAAAAAAATTATGATTGGCACCTCCGCTGTAATCCGGCCGTGGACCCCGTCCGATGTTCGGGCTGTGGGACAAATTTGTGAAATTTATAACCCCTCGGCTGGATATGTTCACATGTTATTGAAAGTGGTGTGCGGAACCCACGTGACCTGTAGTGCAAGGAACGTCCCAAGAGGAATAGAGGAAGAAACGATAATATCGGAGGTAACGTTATCAATGGAAAGTGATTAAAGGGGACCCTGTAAGGCATCACATCAGCATAATTATTTTCGAGAGGTTACCAGGTGCAGGCAAAAATCAGGAGGAAACATAACCGACTGTATTTCTCGTTTCTGACTGCATTACTGATAAGACTCTTGGCATTGTGAAGGATCAGAGGGGCCTTGGGGCCGAGTCGATAGGACGCTCAAAGCTGCTGCGCAGGTTGACTCTGTGGTTAAGAAAGCGTACGGTGCATTGGCCTTCATCAACACTGGTATTGAGTTTAAAAGCCGAGAAGTAATGTTGCAGCTATATAGGACCCTTGTCAGACCCCGCTTGGAGTAATGGCCTGTATTGTGCTGTAGGTTTTCTATGTGTCTATGTATTCGCTGATAGATGGGAATTTTCTGCTGGAATAGTCTTGCAGGACAAATCTGCGCTACCGTATTGACGGTACGGACACTCTTAAACTGCCCAGCGACGAATATTATCTACGACAGTTTATTCCGACATGTCAGCCTCTGATGCATTTCCATTGCACCACCCGATCACTGAAACATCTCAGCCGAGCAATCTCCAGAAGCTCCTTTCCGTGACTAAGAGAGCAGAAACACTTTCTTTAACCGGACACATCTATTATGGTCCAGAGGACGTAGTGGCAGAAGTATTTTGAGTGAACAACAGAATCAACGAGTTAAGTTGCCAAACTCAATCCCTCATGTCACTACAGTCAGAAAAGACTGCAACTTCTCAACTGCTCGAACCCATGCTTCAGACTTTACAGGAGTTAAACCGCACACAGTGTATAACTGCCTAATACTAACGCTACTCTACAACTCCATTCCTCTCAGGTTGGATGTATAATATTTCCTTCTTTATCGTTAAAGAAGGGGGCCGCAGACAACCCAGTGCACAGTACTCTGCACAATTACCAGCAGTTGTAAGAGTCATGCCTGGGTGTCTAACATCTGTCGCCGACAGTACAATTAAAAAACATAGAACATAGAAACCTACAGCCCATTACAGGCCCTTCGGTCAACAATGTTGTGCCCACCATGAAACCCACTCTAGTAACTGCTTGTATTTCCCTAGTGCACAAACCTCTACTTTTCAAAGTTCCATGTACCTGTCTAAGAGGCTCTTAAAGACCCTATTGTATTCGCTTCCATCACCGCCGCCGGCAGTGTTTTCCACGCACCCAACACTCTGTGTGTGAAAACTTGACTCTGACATTCCCTCGGTACCTATTTCCAAGCACCTTAAAAGTACACCCCACGTGTTAGTCATTTTGCCCCTGGAAAAAAGCCTCGGGTTATCCACACGATCAATGCCGCTCATCATCTTATACATATAATTATGGTAGAAACGTCCAATCCTATCAAATTGGATCTCCCTGATGAAGTGTGTCGGCCCGGAACATTGACTGTTCACTCTTTTGCATAGATTCTGCCCGGCTTGCTGAGCTCCTTAGGATTGTCTGGGTATTACTTTGATTTCCAGCGTCTGCAGATGTTCTCCTGTTTGCGATTAGACTGGGACAACAGTCAACAACATTAGAACCTGCGCTGCCTTCACTGGGCAAAATTAACCCCAGGTCATTACCAACTCCGGAATGCGAAGCTCTTGTCATTTAATCTTGCCAAGCAATTATGTCGTAGTCTTTAAGACACTCAATCTGATTGGGAGTTAAATTGGGCAAGACTAGAATGTCGTCGCTTGGGATTCACGCTGCTTTTGTGCTCATGGTGGCCAGAGATTGGACATAATCCTTACCTATCACTCGAAACATTATTTCTGATAAAGCGTTGAGTTAGTATTAACTGGCGTGAGATGCATAAATCGATTCTGCGCTCGAAAAGGTATCTGTCGTGTCGACTCTTACTTCCGTCAACCCCGGGCGAGGAGAATCACCAGTGTTGTGTAACGCTGATCGGTGGCAGGACAGACATCAGTGAGACGGAACTGGAAATGCAACAGAGTGAGTAATGTTCGGACAGAAAGCGGTAAAACATCTTTTAAAGTAATTTTAATTCGGATTTCCGGTATCATTCTTTTATTTTTCATACATCGATAAAACTTCCAGGTAGAGCTTAGTTAATCGAGAGAGAAAAAAATAAACAAAAAACTTTTTCCTGTTGCTCTTGACGTTCATTAAATTTCAGCGTACTTTGATGATCAATATAAATATATGTTCCTGCAATGAGATTTGCTTTGCTCAGTACGCGACCGGATGGAAGTTGT
This sequence comes from Hemitrygon akajei, assembly GCF_048418815.1. Classification (NCBI taxonomy): domain Eukaryota; kingdom Metazoa; phylum Chordata; class Chondrichthyes; order Myliobatiformes; family Dasyatidae; genus Hemitrygon; species Hemitrygon akajei. The sequence continues at coordinate 1,963,478 of NW_027332001.1, forward strand.
GGTCAGAGAGAAACAGAGAACAGAGGGAAACAGAGGGAAAGAAACAGACTGTGACGGGGCCTCGGGATGTGAACAGAGATAAAGCCGGAGAGATGCGGGGACAACGAGGGAGCAGGTCGGAGATGGAGATGGAGTTCAAAAAGAAGGAAAAGAACGCATGTTCCAGCCCGATCATGTTTCCCTCACGGTGAAACTCACTAGTCTGCAATGAGATTAAATTCTGTTCCGAACGGGACCGGACGTGAGGGCAGAGAGAAACAGGGAACAGAGGAAACAGATTTTCACGGGACCACAGAATGTGAACGGAAATAAAGAGGCAGATAGGAAAGGACAAAGCGGAGCAGTCCGGAGATGGAAAAGGAAAGAAAACACACACACACACACACACACACACACACACACACACACACACACACACACACACACACACACACACACACACACACACACACACACACACACACACACACACCTCCGCTATGTTTCAGTCTGATCACGCTCCCCTCACCGGTGTGGGGGAAGGAGTGAGCGAGGACAACGTGAGAGATATTGGGAGTAAAATACCGTGAGCGTCACTGAAAAGGAAGAATCAGAAACAACGGAGAGAATGGAGAAAAGGGAGAGGATTCTTCCTAACTGGACCAACCCAGAGTAAAACGCTGTCAGATGTAAGGGAGTTTATTAAAATCAAACGGGCAGGATCTGACTATAGACCCTCCATCGGGGTGAATTACAGCTGAGGTGACCGCTACAAATTACATATTTGATGAAGGACACATTTCACCCGTACGGGGTAAACAGCGAGTGAAATATATCATCACAAAACGCATGCGTATTTCAGAGCGCTCAGTTGTTATCCTGGTTCCACATATCGGCAAGTGGATAGATTATGGAGGAAACATGGTGTTTGACTGAAATCTCCGGCAGAAACCAACAAGTGGCTCTATGTTTTAAGGCATTTGGTTAACAGTTTCAGCGGGTATTTCACCGCGTTCTTGAGCTCCTCTCTGAACTTGCTCTGAGTCACGGCGTAAATACATGTGTTGGTGCAGGAGCTGAGGATCTGCAGCATCGTCGCCGTGGATTCTGCGATATAAATCGGATCCGTGTCCGTGTAACGAGGGATGTTTGCAATCAGAACGTAAATATCAAAAACCAGCAGTGTTAACCACAGAAGTATAAAACTACCGGTTATACTGAATAGTAAAACGACCGATTTCCTTCGGTTCTCCATCTCCGGGTCCTTGTCATTCTTTCCGTTGCTGCGGCCCCGGAGCCCCATCCGGACTTTATTAGCGGACAAAATTCGTCTGACCGTCAGAGTATTGAACAATAAAATCAGAACAAACGGGAGACAAGGCATGAAAATGCGATGAATCATAAGAAGTGCTGCCCACGAGGGAGATGTATAGAAGCTCTCTTTGGTGATACAGCCATAGAAAACTCCATCAATTATCTTCACAGGCTCTGTTGTAAAGTAGAAGGGGATACTTTCTAAACAGCCCAGAACACTCACTGTTCCGATAACCACAGCCGCCGTTCTTTCGGTGCAATATTTCGTTTTCAGCTTTTCACAACAAATGGCTACAAATCTGTCACAGGTGAACGCGACTGTCAGCCAGACAGAGACCCCGGTGCTTCCTATGAGCAGGCAAAGAACAATCCTACAAACGGGAGTCCAATAGAGGAAGGAAGACCGAAAGTATAAGAGAACAGTCCACTTCAGCAGAGGGTCAGAGATAACGACCAGGAGA